>NW_028169216.1:0-19000 GCF_963971535.1 Notolepis coatsorum | reverse complement strand
ATGACATACAGATAGACAATACTGCTACATCTATACATTTATGACATACTAGATTTACAAATACAGTACTGTTAGTGATACAAAAAGCATCTAAAAAAGAGAGTATAACATTTGACGTAGAAACTGTACATTGGAGGAGGTGAGGTGGGGGGGGGGGGGTTGGGTAGGCGGGGTGGGGTGGGGGAAACTATATTGGAATATCGACGAAACTTTACTTGGTCCCAAGAAAGAAGATTGGTTTTGAAAATGTTCAGGTTTTTTTCTTAACACTGAGTGTCAACGACGAGAATTCTCGTTATTTCATGCCAACCGTTGAGTGCCAAGCGACGAGAAGTCGTTATTTTTCTTATTAGCGATTTCCATTCATATTTCATCAATCTAGCCTCACGTTACCACTGGGACTGGCTTTGAGCTCGAACAGGGAAAATACCGCCCCTATCGTCTCTCTGGATGGTATTGCACTCATTGGAATGGAGTCAATAAAAACGCATGGAGAAAAAAAAGTCTGGCTTCCAAATTTTACTTGTCAGGTATGTAATCCGAGCCTACTGCAGTCATCATCGCCCACCATCAGAACTAGGGGTGGGACAATACATCGATCCAGATCGATATATCGATCTATTATCAATAATCAAATAGGATCGACGCAACGTAAAAAGATCGATTCATATTGCGATACTCTTATTTTGAAAATCCCCGCGAGTCATATCCGCCGGCGCCCAGTATTGTGAAACTCCGTGTAGACATTACAGCAGTGTTTGCGTCTGCTGTAAAGCACTACAGAGCGTCTATTTTGCGAGCCGATATAAGTCTGTGCAGTTTTTTCCCCGCAACGGGTCAAATGCATATAACAGGCGTTGCATCGTCGCCATTCCTTTATGCCAACGTCGCGTTAAATATCTAAATGAACGTTTCGTTGGCTATATATATAACAAATATTGTTATTGTTTTTTTCTTTTTTTAAACCGATACCGATATTTTCCGATATCACATTTTACTGCCGATATCGGCCGATAATATCGGTCGGCCGATAATATCGGACATCCCTACTCAATATATAAAAACAAAAGTGAACAGGAGGTCTATTTGTATTAAAAACAATAGATTGTTTTTCATTTAAATGTCTGGAAGAGCTCAAAAATAAATACATCAATTGATATTTCCGTAGCCTTTTTTTAGTTGATCTAAATGTGACTGATTGTGTTAAATGGGCACATAATATCGCCTCATCGATCGCAGGCACCTGAATTGAATCGTATCGTATCGTGGCAGACTTTGTGATATCGGCAAATATCGTATCGTTGTCCAAAGAATCGATATCGTATCGTATCGTGATTAAACTGATTATTCCCACCCCTAATCAGAACAGCGGAGAATATGTGTTTCGACCACCCAGCGTTGGATCAATAAACGCGATTGATATTTGGAATGGCGATCAGGAATTGGAATAATCTTTTTGGAGAACATCTGATCTGAGGTAAGGAATCTATTTTACCAGTCTTGGGATAATCGGAGCTATTTTCACAGATATATCTGTGTGTGTGCGCGATCAGGAAATAAGATAATCGATTTTTGATTGACACATAATTTAAAGAGGAACTATCTTATAAATGGCCTTTTTGAGTTTTTAGCATTGTTTCCTAGCTATGTGAACTTATATTAATATGATCTATGTCTCTAATTCTCATATTGGCGCATTCTTCCAATTCTCCTCTCACAATATTCACCCTCACTGAACTGAGTCATCTGAAAATGTGATGATTTGTGATGTCAGAAAGACACAGCTGCATGATAATGGCGAGGTACAAGATGAGCTGCACACAGTGGTTGCAGCCCAGGCTCAAAACGGCTTAAGATCTTAAGGTAGAAAAATGCTGTTTTTGAGGACTTGATTAGAAATACAAAACAATGAATAAAAAATATTACAGAGGTGTTCCATAGACGCACAGGAATTGTGTAAAAGTGCCCAAATAGTTAAATAGTTCCCCTTTAAGATGTAGTTTATGCGTTCACAAATATGATCGCTCCGTCATTGAATAGAGCGCTGGCACGCAACAGGGTACCTAGGCACGGCACTGCTGGCACGGAAAGTGTTAAGGCGCAATCACATCCCTGATATATAAATGTGCGAATTGGCTATAATAAGGTAATTTATAAGCCTGCTATTCTATAGTCTATAATAATATTTCAAATTGCATTGGTCCGGATGGGAGAATTCAGTACTGTATCCACAGAACCTTCTGTTTAATCATCTTCCCTTTATTCATTTCCTTAGAAGGTACTGAACGAGATCAGTGGCAGTTTTTAATGTTTGGTCATTATTAGCATGGTGTTATTCACTGTCAAAGATGGAAAGAAAAATCATAATTCATATTCTTCTTTGTTTCATCACAATTTAAGCAAGGCTAGTAATAGACACACTATTTCTGACACTGGGAATACATTCACTGAGGTCCATAGATGTCCCTAGATACCAAGAATATGAAAATGTAGAAGTGGAGCAATATTCCATTTACTTTTCCTGTTTAGGCGGATTTTCAGAAAATAGGCTCCGGGTGGAAGAGGTTAAGCCAGACTCTAAATTTGCCTAAAAGGAAGATTGCTCCACTTCTACAAGGACCATTTGCATGTTCTTGGTATCTATGGACATCAGGGAATGTATTCCCAGTGTCAGAAATATTGTGTCTGTTACTATGCTTGAGTAAATTGTAATGAACCAAAGGAGAATATACATTATTTTATAAAAAAATGTAATTCACTTTGAAGGTGAATAAGACCATGCTAACATTGACCAGACGTAAAAAATCCAGGTGCTCATTCAGCACCTTCTTGAGATAAAGTGTACAAAAAACTAAAAACGCAACATTATGTCATACAGTCTAGAGATTGATTTTTGACGTTATGTCATTTTGGGACCGGTATCGGACCCGTCTGGCTTAAGAGGTTAAACTATAAAACCCAGCTACGTACCATTATAAACCTCTTGCATGGAAATTAAAGCTGAATAAAATCACCATCTCTCCTTCCTCTTGACACTCTTCTCCATCCAGAGAGCTGTCCTGTCAGGCCTGGGAAGAAACCAAGCAGCTTGGATGGAAGAAAAGGTCTCTGCTGTGACCAGTGTGGAAAAAGCTTCAGTTCAAAGAGCAATCTCAATAAACACCAACGCATTCACACAGGAGCGAAGCTCTACTCCTGTGACCAGTGTGAGAAGAGCTTCAGTCAACTGGCTAATCTGAAATCACACCAGAGAATTCACACAGGAGAGAAGCCCTACTCCTGTGACCAGTGTGGAAAGGGCTTTAGTCAGCTGCATAGTCTGAAATCACACCAGAGAATTCACACAGGAGAGAAGCCCTACTCCTGTGACCAGTGTGAGAAGCGCTTTGGTGTACTGTCTCATCTGAAAACACACCAGAGAATTCACACAGAATGGAAGCCCTACTCCTGTGACCAGTGTGGAAAGGGCTTTAGTCAGCTGCATAGTCTGAAATCACACCAGAGAATTCACACAGGAGAAAAGCCCTACTCCTGTGACCAGTGTGAGAAGAGCTTCAGTCAACTGGGTAATCTGCAAACACACCAGAGAATTCACACAGAATGGAAGCCCTACTTTTGTGACCAGTGTGGAAAAAGCTTCAGTTCAAAGAGAAATCTCAATAAACACCAACGCATTCACACAGGAGCGAAGCTCTACTCCTGTGACCAGTGTGAGAAGAGCTTCAGTCAACTGGCTAATCTGAAATCACACCAGAGAATTCACACAGGAGAGAAGCCCTACTCCTGTGACCAGTGTGGAAAGGGTTTTAGTCAACTGGCTAATCTGAAATCACACCAGAGAATTCACACAGGAGATAAGCCCTACTCCTGTGACCAGTGTGAGAAGAGCTTCAGTCAACTGGCTAATCTGAAATCACACCAGAGAATTCACACAGGAGAGAAGCCCTACTCCTGTGACCAGTGTGGAAAGGGCTTTAGTCAGCTGAATAGTCTGAAATCACACCAGAGAATTCACACAGGAGAAAAGCCCTACTCCTGTGACCAGTGTGGAAAGAGCTTTAGGTACCTGAGTAATCTGAAATCACACCAGAAAATTCACACAGAATGGAAGCCCTACTTTTGTGACCAGTGTGGAAAAAGCTTCAGTTCAAAGAGCAATCTCAATAAACACCAACGCATTCACACAGGAGCGAAGCTCTACTCCTGTGACCAGTGTGAGAAGAGCTTCAGTCAACTGGCTAATCTGAAATCACACCAGAGAATTCACACAGGAGAGAAGCCCTACTCCTGTGACCAGTGTGAGAAGCGCTTTGGTGTACTGTCTCATCTGAAAACACACCAGAGAATTCACACAGAATGGAAGCCCTACTCCTGTGACCAGTGTGGAAAAAGCTTCAGTTCAAAGAGGAATCTCGATAAACACCAATTCATTCACACAGGAGTGAAGCCCTACTCCTGTGACCAGTGTGGAAAGGGCTTTAGTCATCTGCATAATCTGAAATCACACCAGAGAATTCACACAGGAGAAAAGCCCTACTCCTGTGACCAGTGTGGAAAGAGCTTTAGGTACCTGAGTAATCTGAAATCACACCAGAGAATTCACACAGAATGGAAGCCCTACTTTTGTGACCAGTGTGGAAAGAGCTTTAGGCACCTGGGTAATCTGAAATTACACCAGAGAATTCACACTGGAGAAAAGCCCTACTCCTGTGACCAGTGTGAGAAGAGCTTTAGTCAACTGAGTAATCTGCAAACACACCAGAGAATTCACACAGAATGGAAGCCCTACTTTTGTGACCAGTGTGAGAAGAGCTTTAATCATTTGTCTAATCTGAAATCGCACCAGATAATTCACACAGGAGAAGCCACGTCATTGTGGTTTGTGTGATAAGAGATTCAGTAGATTAGCATATTTCATGAGAAAATACACTTGGGAGAGAAGATTCAGGGAAATGTCAAACCTGTCAATTCACCTACACATTCCCAGAGGAGAGAACTGTCAAAGGTCACAGACAGCGTGACCAAATAGTGGTGACCTCTCGGACGTCAAGGCCCTACCAGCAGAACCGGGAGTGAGGAAACCCCAGAGGGAGTTTCAACGAGAGGTTTCGTCCAACGCATCGCCACCACCCACCCCAGCAGGCCTTTCATCAAAGTGACTACACTTCACGTGGCTCTCACTCTTCCCCCCCTGGTCATCAGGCCCCCTACAGCTATCCCTATGGCTCCACGCCCCCCTCCCCCTCCCCCTGCCTCCCAGCATGTCGAGCGACAACAGGAATACGAGATGAGGCCATACCCCAGTGGCCCGATGTACTACCCTGGATATCTGCCATCCAGGGATGATCAACACACCCGCCAGGACGACCAGCCAAGACTCCAAGAAGAGAGGCAGAGAAGATTACATTAGAATGCATGAATAATGGGGATGACTGTATTAAAGACCTTACAGATGTATTCTGGTCCTGAAAATGTATATCTGTTTAATCTAGTGTGTATTTTAAACTTGATTACAAAACAAGTGTGCCTCTGTTTTTAAGTGCGGAATGCACTAAAGACAGTGATTGATAAGGATGTCTTTTCCTCCTCCTCAAGGGTCAACTTACATTCTCCAGCTAAGTAAAGGATGTTAAAAGTATACCCAGCGTCTGGCTAAAAGTTTTTTTTTCTTATATATAATTGAAGTAAGAAAACCAGCTATTGACATTTATAACTTGTGTCATTTAAAGACTTTGTGGCCATTGATTGCCACTGCTCTATATATGCTCTGTCGAATGTCCTGCTGTACTGCATTCCTCTCAGGGTGAAGAGAACTCTTCCTCACTGATGCATTTTCATCCTCATCCTCCCTCCTTGTAGCGAGAGGAAGCCAAGGTCATTTGTATACAGACTAACTAACTAACGCTGTATGTGTGTTTAAAAAAAATAACACCATGTTTTATGGAATTGCTAACAGTAAAGGAGATTGACTTTATAAAGGATTATAACTAACAATACCTGAACCAAGTATAACGTGTGGGACAGGTCATTTGTATACAGACTGTACGTGTGTTTAAAAAAAAAGAACACCATGGATGATGTTTAAGAACGATGTTTTATGGAATGGACCTATCTCAAAACCCTGCCCTCTTTTCTTGATCCTCCAATCACAACTGTCGCTTACCTCGGACAAACCGGTAAGCGACAGTTGTGATTGGAGGATCAAGAAAAAGGATTATAACTAACAATACCTGAACCAAGTATAACGTGTGGGCCCAGTGTGTGCTCCCACACACAGAGTAGGGGGTGCACACGGCCCTCCCCCTGTGTTTAGAAAGTAAAGTACTTATAGTATAAAAGTACTTCTACCGGGGGCTGGGTATGTAATCCCAACACTGCACGCTGATTGGTGCTGACAAATATACTGTATTATGAAAAAGAGGTGTGTTTCTGTTTATCAAGATATGACTAACGCAGAACTATAAGAACCCTGTTCTCGAGTACAGAAACCTCTTTTTTGGTCGCTCCTTTTTGCCTTAAACCTTTAACTATACCTGTAGACTTGTTGGAATAATTGTGCATTCTTTTGTATGACTATCTTCTTCACACTGTATTCTTCTTTTTTGAATTAAAACCATTTCTTCTCTTTATTAAAACGTTTAACTGTGAGCTGTGCTTGGCTCTCCGCTCACTTTTTGTGATGATTTTTAAACCATAGAGGTTTACTATTGTTCTTCTGGAGAAAGATGACAAATACTGCATTCAGTATTTCCAGGCTTTTTTAAATCCTCAAACAAAAGTATCAACTGTTGTCTATCATGGTATATGTGTAAAGATGTCTATTTTTGCTCTAAGCGAGTGAAAGGGACGGAATTTTGTTATTTATTACTCAAAGAAGGAGGTATCCTGCCAGCAGACATTCGGTTATTTAGGATTAACAACATCTGTCAAGTGTCGTATTTCAAATGCACTGGATAAACTCATCAGTGACTATGACGTGACTATGAAATGATTATCATTGTTTGTTTGCTAAATAAAATATAGACTCTGCAACCCTCACCAAGCCTAGCAACCTTGCGAGGGAGGACAGAGCGAGCATCAGATACTCTGTGTTCGACAGATTCATGATATGAATGGGGGTCTGAAGGCTAAGCATACAGGACGCTGTATGCTGAGCAGCCAAACCACCGGTTTATGGGTTTGTTGAACTAATCAGAGGGTCTGGGGCTTAATACAAGAACCCCTACAGCTGTAGTCTTAGAAGAGTTCCACTCATAATTAGGGCTGTCACTAACTACTTTTGTTATTGATTAATCAGTTGATTATTTTATCGATTAGTTGATTAATCATTAAACCATTAATTTACCAGAAAAATCTATTCCAATTGAATATTTCAAAATGTTTAATGAGTATACTCATCCTTTTTAGCTTTAGATAAAATAAAAAAGAACTATCAACCAGAGAGATTATTACCGGCCATAAATAGCTTTTTAGTATATTTCCATGAATTATTATATGTATTGTGTGCTATGGTAGTGCTTGTGCCAGCACAGGAGATTTTTTATAAATGGGCTATAATTATACATATTTAAATCAATATCTTCCTTTTGAATAAAATAGGCTCAGGAATCAGGATTGTTAAAGCTAATTAGCATAATCCATGTGAAAAAGAGTAGCATATAGTAAATGTATGCACACACACGAGAGGGAGAATAGCTTATAGACTTACTGATGTTACACTATTTTTGCTAATGAAGTGAAATATTTATTATCATCAACTATCAGGGTGACAATATTGTCACAAGGAAAGATGAAATTAAATACCTGGGTTCCATCCTAGAGGCAAATCTTTCCTGTGACAAAATGGCATCCAATGTAATCAAAAAGGTCAACCAACGAACAAGATTATTGTACCGGATCTCCTCTCTGGTAAACAAGAATACCCTGAAGACTCTGGCAGGAGCACTCATTCAAGGGTACTATGACTATGCTTGCACCTCATGGTACCAAAGCACCTCAAAGGCACTAAAAACAAGATTACAAACAAAACAAACTGGTCAGACTACTGCTTGACCTTACTCCTAGAACCCACCTCACCCCTGCCCACTTTGACAATCTAGGATGGCAGAGTACAGCAACTTGCAATGGGCCTGGTCTACAAGATACACTACACGACTAAGGTACCCATGTACATGTCAAAATACTTCCCAAAGGTCAGTGAATACCACGACCACAACACCAGAGGGAGTTCCACAAATCATGTTCAACCCAGATTAAACTATGTTTTTCTATTTTTAATAACGACTCAGAATGATTTATACAACGGCTCATCTTTTGTCCTTTAATATTTTCCATAACACACGTTGCGCATGTTATGACTTTGAGCGTCTGCCATTTCCACCGCAAAAGGCACATACAATTAACAATACCACACGTCGAACATGAATATGCAAATTGACTACATTTACTCGTCGAATCGTGACAGCCCTACTCATAATGTATGTGTGGCCCAGTGTTAAAAACGTTTCAGTACATCATTACAGCTATATCGGTCCAACAATCATAAGAATAATATTTGACCTTTCTTTTGAAATGAAAAACTACTACCAAGAGCTTTTGACCTGCACAGAAGCCTCTGTGAGAGAGAAGCAGTACTAGCATAGACACAGTTGTCATTGACAACAACAGTTGTGTTTCTGTCGCTCTGAGGAGTGAGACAGACAGTGTGGATGTTCCTGGGACAATATGACATTGGTATAAGAGTGAACACACATTGTTCTAGTGTTTTAAATACTGGGATCATAGGAACTTTCTGACCTCAGTATGGGGTGACCATCCAAAAGCCAAGCTAGTTAACAAACGTGGTGTGTACACTAGGGCTGACCTTCGAATATTTTTTTGGAATTCGAAGCTTCGGGCCGAGATTCGATTTTAATTCGAAGCTTCGAGATATAAAAAAAAATTATTATAAATATTTTATTTTTATTTTTATTTATTTTTTATGTTGTGGGACTTGTACAGCACTTTGTTCAACTTTGTCAGTGCTGTAAAGTTTAAACCTTTTTAAATCTTAGACAAACAAAACACTTTGCTTTCATGAAATATTGTAAGTGTTATGGTTTGACACCGACCCCAAACGCAACGACACAAGAGAGTTGGATTCAGAGTTGTCAAATACGAGGGCTTGTTTATTTGGTACTAAGAATAAGAGAAACAGGGAAAGCAGGTCAAACAAGACAGGTACAATGATCAAGGGGCAAAGTTCTGCTGCTCTGCAGCTTCTCCCGTGAGGGTAGTCTTGGGAAGCAGGTGTTGACTTCTGAACCGCTCTGCAGAATTCTCTCGTGGATTCTCAGATGTTGTTGCGAGACCGAGAGAGGGAGAGAGGGAACGAGTCAGTGACAGAGC
The DNA here is from genome assembly GCF_963971535.1 of Notolepis coatsorum. NCBI lineage: Eukaryota > Metazoa > Chordata > Actinopteri > Aulopiformes > Paralepididae > Notolepis > Notolepis coatsorum. The sequence continues at coordinate 9,613 of NW_028169216.1, read as the reverse complement.
AGTCTTAAACGAGCAGGAGAACAGGGTGTACAATACTTCGTGTTAACAACACAGTGAGCACAGTTCCAAACACAGCCCAAGTGAATCTCTTCGTGTTAACAACACAGTGAGCACAGTTCCAAACACAGCCCAAGTGAATCTCTTTGTGTTAACAACACAGAGAGCACAATTCCAAAAACAGCCCAAGTGAAACTCTTCGTGTTAACAACACAGTGAGCTAAATCCAAACACAGTCCCAGTGAATATCTTCATGTAAACACACAGTGAATATCTTCATGTAAACACACAGTGAATATCTTCATGTAAACACACAGTCCAATTGTGAAATAATATCTTCGGTGTGAGCTAACACACAGAGGGAGATGGAAGATCCCAAAAATATTATTCCATAAAGGAATAAGCAAAAATAGATAATGGCTGGGTGAGTGACTGTTTGACAAAAAGGTGGTAGTCTTCAGTGTAAAAGTTACACACGAAAAACGGAATAGGTCAAGACAGTCAAATAGATAACTCACCCAGACGAGATGCGTAAATGGAACTGGAACAACAGTAGAGGCGAGCGCGCGCCACGGGAGCAGGTATCCAAGCGAAGGCTTCTAGGAATTCCTGGAGAACAGCACAGAGAAAAAGGCAGCAGCAGCAGCAACGGGGAAAAACATCCAGCGACAAATCAAGACGATCCAACAACTTAGGGTGGGGAAAACGGGGTATAAATAATGAGGGATCGATTGATTGAAAAGCGTGGGGAAGTGAGAGAACCAATCAGCGACGTCTCTGATGACGTCAACGGGGAGAAAGCAGTGACAGCTGGGGAATGTGATTGAAAAGCGTGGGGAAGTGAGAGAACCAATCAGCGACGTCTCCGATGACGTCAACGGGGAGAAACGTGTGAACGAGGGGATAGAACCAATTGACAGAAAATGAATGAAAACAAAGCGAGGGTGGCTAAAGGAACAGAACGAGTGAGAGAGCAAGGACAGAAACCTCACAGTACCCCCCCCCCCTCCACGGGAGCCACCCGGCGACCAGGCCGACCCGGCTCGTCAGGATGGGCTCGATGGAAGTCGGTGATCAAGCCGGGATCCACGATGAGCTGCCGGGAGACCCAGCTACGCTCCTCAGGGCCGTAACCCTCCCAGTCCACCAGGTATTGGAACCCCCGGCCCCGCCGACGAACGCCCATCAACCGGCGGACCTGCCACTGGGGGTGACCATCCACTAGCACAGGAGGCGGCGGATCAGGAGCTGGAGGCATATGGGGACTGAGGGAGACGGGCTTAACACGGGAGACATGGAACACGGGGTGGATGTGCATGGATGCAGGAAGCTTCAGGCGCAGGGCCGCCGGACTGAGTACCTTCAGGACCTCGAAAGGCCCGACGAAGCGGGGGTTGAGCTTCTTGGCCGAGGACCGTAGCGGGAGGTCCTTCGCGGAGAGCCACACCCTCTGCCCAGGGCGGTAAGTTGGCGCGGGAACCCGGCGCCGGTCGGCACCACGACAGGCGCGCTCAGATGTCCGGAGCAGCGCGGTCCTGGTGATCTCCCAAACTCGACGGCAGCGGTCGAGGTGGACCTGCACGGAGGGAACTGCCACTTCCGTCTCCTGTGCGGGAAAAAGAGGGGGCTGGTAGCCCAGGGAGACCTCAAAAGGGGAGAGGCCGGTGGCGGAACTGACCATTGAGTTGATGGAGTATTCAACCCAGGGAAGGAAACGGCTCCAGGATGCCGGCCTCTCGGCTGCCACACACCGAAGAGCAGACTCCACGCTCTGGTTCATCCTCTCCGTCTGCCCGTTTGTCTGGGGATGATAGCCAGAGGAGAGACTGACCGTTGCCCCCAATCCTTTGCAGAAAGCCCGCCATACCTGGGAGGTGAACTGGGGCCCCCGGTCAGAGACGATGTCCTGGGGAAAGCCGTGAAGGCGGAACACGTGGTGCATCAGGAGGTCCGCCGTCTCGGCTGCTGAGGGAAGCTTGGAGAGAGCCACGAGGTGGACCCCCTTGCTGAATCGATCCACCACGGTCAGAAGGCAGGTGTTCCCCTGGGAGGAGGGTAGACCAGTGACGAAGTCGAGCGCCACATGTGACCACGGACGGCTTGGAACGGGAAGTGGCTGCAAGAGCCCGGAGGGTGCCTGGTGAGAGGCCTTGCTGCGGGCACAGACCGCGCAGGCCAATACGAACTCCTTGACGTCGTTCCGCATGGTGGGCCACCAGAAACGACGAGCCAGGAAGGAGAACGTGCGATGGACGCCTGGGTGGCAGGCGAACCGGCTGGTATGGCCCCACAGCAGTACCTGGGACCGGACAGAGTCGGGGACGAAGAGACGGCTCCTAGGGACGTTGCTTGGAGCACGTTGGAAGCGTAGGGCACGCCTCACCACACCCTCGATGCCCAAGGTGATGGCTCCAACCACTCGGGCCTCCGGGACGATGGGAGATGGGTCCTCAGAGGGTGGAGCCCCCTTGGAGTGCATCCGGGACAGGGAGTCGGCCTTCGTGTTGCGGGAACCGGGGCGGAAGGTCAGCGAGAAGTCGAACCGACTGAGGAAACTGGCCCATCTCGCCTGCCGACCGTTGAGGCGCCTGGAAGCGCGGATGAACGTTAGGTTCTTGTGGTCCGTCCAGATGGTAAAAGGCTCCTCGGCACCCTCTAGCCAATGACGCCACTCCTCCAGCGCCGCCACGACCGCCAGTAGCTCCCGATTGCCGGTGTCGTAGTTCCTCTCGGCGGGGAGGAAGCGACGCGAGTAGAAGGCGCAAGGATGTACCTTCTGGTCGGAAGGAGAACGTTGGGACAGGACAGCGCCCAGGCCAGAATCCGAGGCGTCCACCTCCACGATGAACTGTCTCTTGGGGTCAGGGTGGAGCAGGATAGGGGCGGAAGTGAACCTTCTCTTGAGGGAGCGGAACGCAGCGCATGCTGCTGGGGACCAGTCGAACGGCAGAGCGGGGGAGGTCAGCTTGGTAAGAGGCTCCGCCACTTGACTGTAGTTCCGGATGAACCTTCGGTAGAAGTTGGCGAACCCGAGGAAACTCTGTAACTCCTTCCGAGTGGTGGGTTCCGGCCAATCCTCCACAGCCTGGATCTTGCGAGGATCCGCTCGGGTCAAGCCCTTCTCAACGATGAAGCCCAGGTACTCGACGGAGTTGGAGTGGAAACGGCACTTCTCCGCCTTGACGAAGAGCCGATTGTGGAGGAGGCGCTCCAGCACCCGGCGAACATGCAGGATGTGTTCCTCGAGGGTCCTGGAAAAGATAAGAATGTCGTCCAGGTACACCACCACGAACACCTCCAGCATGTCACGGAGGACATCGTTCATGAGTGCCTGGAATACCGCCGGGGCGTTGGTGAGGCCGAACGACATCACAAGGTACTCATAGTGGCCCCTGGGGGTCTTGAAGGCGGTCTTCCATTCATCGCCCTCACGGATACGGACAAGATGGTAGGCACTTCGGAGATCCAGCTTGGTGAAGAATGAGGCCTGGGTCAGTGGCTCGAAGGTGGAGCTCATGAGAGGTAGGGGGTATTTGTTCTTGATGGTGATCTCGTTGAGCTGACGATAGTCGATGCAGGGTCGCAGGTCCCCATCCTTCTTACCAACAAAGAAGAACCCGGCCGCCACCGGGGAGGAGGAAGGCCGAATGAGTCCTGCTTCCAATGACTCAGAGATGTAGAGATCCATCGCCTTCTTCTCCGGGACAGTCAGACTGTAGAGGCGGCTGCCGGGAAGGGGAGCCCCTTGGCGGAGGTCGATGGCGCAGTCATAGGGGCGGTGAGGTGGAAGGGCCTGAGCCCTGGTCTTACTGAATACCTCCATGAGGTCGTGGTACTCGGGAGGAATGGACGAGGGATCCGGGGGCAACTCACCAACCGGTCTCCGGGGCGGGGGACAGGACGCCGCCTGCAGACAGCGGGCGTGACAGGAGGAGCTCCAGCCCCTGATGGTACCGGAGGACCAGGCGATGTGGGGCTCGTGCAGCGCGAGCCAGGGCCTACCCAGGACCACCGGGACAAGGGGGGATTGGGTAATGAGGAACTGGATTCTCTCGACGTGGTTCCCAGCGATGGTCAGCACGACTGGGCCGGTGCGTTGAGAGATGTCGGCCAGGCGGTGTTGGTCCAACGAAAAGATCTCCAAGGGCCTCACAAGGGCCTCAAGAGGTATGTTGGCTTGGGTGGCAAACTCGAAGTCGAGGAAGTTCTCGTCTGCCCCAGAGTCGATGAGGGCCTCCACCGTGGCACGTTGGTCCCCCCAGGCCAGGGTGACGCTCATCAGATGGTCAGGTGGTGCGCGGCGCTGGGAATGGGAAAAACGGCTCACCAGGATCTCCCGGGGTCTTGGTGAGCCCGATCTTTTGGCCGGGTAGGGCAGTCGGCGATACGGTGTCCCGCACCTCCGCAGTAGAGGCAGAGACCGGACCTGAGCCTTGCCTGACGCTCCGCCTGGCTCAGATGAGAGCGTCCCAGCTGCATGGGTTCCTCCTCGCGCACCGGACGGGGAAGCCTGTTACCATCAGTAGTGTTGGGGACGGGGCGTCCAGGAGTCCGGGGTGCTTCAGGAGGTGACAGTCGGGTCCTCTCGCGCCTTCTCTCCAGGAGGCGTCCGTCAATACGGATGACAAGGCTAAACAGCTCCTCGAGGGAGTCGGGCACCTCCCTGGTAGCGAGCTGGTCCCGGACTGCGTCACTGAGCCCCCTTATGAAGGTTAGGCGAAGAGCAGGTTCGTTCCATCCACTCTCCACCGCCGCCAGTCGAAACTCTATGACATAGTCCGTCACCCTGCTGCTCCCTTGTCGGAAGGTCCCCAACCGGGCTCCAGGGTCCAGACCTCGGGCTGGATGGTGGAACACTCTGCGGAGCTCCGCCACGAAGTCTGGGTAGGAGAACAAAAAATCTGCTTCCATTGCCCAGGAGGAAGTGACCCACTGGGCAGCATGGCCTGAAAGTAGGTTGGTTATATAAGCCACTCGGGACCCATGAGCAGAAAAACGGCTTGGTTGATGACGGAAAACCAACTCACATTGCATGATGAATGTGGCACACTCCTCGGGATTACCGTCGAACAGCCGTGGGACGGAGAGATGGGGTTCCCGAGGTGCGAGATCTGCTGGGGCTGCGGGGAATGTTCCTGAAGGGTGTGAGAGATGAAAGGTATTAACGGCGTCGCCCAGCGAGTTAAGCTGAGCGAGAATCTCGGACTGTTGTCCCGCCATAGCGGCCATAGAACCCTGCATAGGCAGGACCTGGTCCCTGAGGTCTTGCACCGCAGCCGCAGCCCGCTCTAATTGGAGACCGTGATCCCTGGTCAACTCGACTTGAATAGCAAGTGCGGTTCTGACCCTCTCTGTGTCGGCTGGGGTCGTCATATTGGTTGGATCGTAATGTTATGGTTTGACACCGACCCCAAACGCAACGACACAAGAGAGTTGGATTCAGAGTTGCCAAATACGAGGGCTTGTTTATTTGGTACTAAGAATAAGAGAAACAGGGAAAGCAGGTCAAACAAGACAGGTACAATGATCAAGGGGCAAAGTTCTGCTGCTCTGCAGCTTCTCCCGTGAGGGTAGTCTTGGGAAGCAGGTGTTGAATGAATGAATGAAAACTTTATTTAACAGATTGCAGAATGGGTACAATACAGTACGGCTCAATACATACAATTGTTAAGGGGATGCAGACCTGAGAAAGACGTTTGTCTTGTTTCCATCAGGGTCCCCCATTTTCAATTCATATAGACATATATGACATACATGACATACAGATAGTCAGTACTGCTACATCTATACATTTATGACATACCAGATTTGCAAATACAGTACTGTTTGAGATACAGAAGGAGTCAAGAAAAGGGAGTATATACATTTGACGTAGAAACTGTACATTGACTTCTGAACCGCTCTGCAGAATTCTCTCGGTGGATTCTCAGATGTTGTTGCGAGACCGAGAGAGGGAGAGAGGGAACGAGTCAGTGACAGAGCAGTCTTAAACGAGCAGGAGAACAGGGTGTACAATACTTCGTGTTAACAACACAGTGAGCACAGTTCCAAACACAGCCCAAGTGAATCTCTTCGTGTTAACAACACAGTGAGCACAGTTCCAAACACAGCCCAAGTGAATCTCTTCGTGTTAACAACACAGAGAGCACAATTCCAAAAACAGCCCAAGTGAAACTCTTCGTGTTAACAACACAGTGAGCTAAATCCAAACACAGTCCCAGTGAATATCTTCATGTAAACACACAGTGAATATCTTCATGTAAACACACAGTGAATATCTTCATGTAAACACACAGTCCAATTGTGAAATAATATCTTCGGTGTGAGCTAACACACAGAGGGAGATGGAAGATCCCAAAAATATTATTCCATAAAGGAATAAGCAAAAATAGATAATGGCTGGGTGAGTGACTGTTTGACAAAAAGGTGGTAGTCTTCAGTGTAAAAGTTACACACGAAAAACGGAATAGGTCAAGACAGTCAAATAGATAACTCACCCAGACGAGATGCGTAAATGGAACTGGAACAACAGTAGAGGCGAGCGCGCGCCACGGGAGCAGGTATCCAAGCGAAGGCTTCTAGGAATTCCTGGAGAACAGCACAGAGAAAAAGGCAGCAGCAGCAGCAACGGGGAAAAACATCCAGCGACAAATCAAGACGATCCAACAACTTAGGGTGGGGAAAACGGGGTATAAATAATGAGGGATCGATTGATTGAAAAGCGTGGGGAAGTGAGAGAACCAATCAGCGACGTCTCTGATGACGTCAACGGGGAGAAAGCAGTGACAGCTGGGGAATGTGATTGAAAAGCGTGGGGAAGTGAGAGAACCAATCAGCGACGTCTCTGATGACGTCAACGGGGAGAAACGTGTGAACGAGGGGATAGAACCAATTGACAGAAAATGAATGAAAACAAAGCGAGGGTGGCTAAAGGAACAGAACGAGTGAGAGAGCAAGGACAGAACCTCACAGTAAGCCGTCATTGGAGGCTTTATAAAAGCAGCACAATGAACACAAATCTGTCAGTGCCGAGTCCGACCTCATCTTAAATAACAAACAGCATTGCTTGTTGTAGTTAACAAAGAGAGGCAGAGTTGATTTTGTAAAAAAATATAAATCATATATATATATTTTTTTTAATAATCAAATAAAATTTTCATATTCTAATCCCATGCCCATCGAACGAAGCTTCGAAGTATTTAAGACAGCCCTAGTGTACACACTGGAGGGGAAACTGCTTCTGGTAATGACTTTTATATTTTTATGTGGACAATAGTGATGTATTGAACTAATGTCACACATATTGTCAACATTCCTAGTAGGACATGTTTTTTACTTTCACAAGAATAAGTTTTTTATTTTAGAGTAATGTTCCATGTATTGTCTTCATTTGTATTCTATTAAAGATGGTTGTCACTTTAAGTAGCCTTTTACACTTAGTTGTCTGTTTTTACTTTTATTGGATTGTGTATTGCATGGAATGTTGTTGTTGCCGTCAGGGGCGTAGCTGGGGGGGGGGGGGGGGGGGGGGGGGGGTAGCTTAGGATGATTCCAAGGGGGGGGGGCCCAAAAAAAAAGTTCTTTTTCTTTTTTTTCTTTTTTTTTACTAGACATCACTCAGGTGTATTATTGATGCTCTCATTGATACTATGTTTGTTTCTGAAGTGTGTGTGTGTGTGTGTGTGTGTGTGTGTGTGTGTGTGTGTGTGTGTGTGTGTGTGTGTGTGAGATATATAGAGAGAGAGGGGGGGCTTTGGTAGACTATTGCATTGGTCCATTCATTGAAGATGAACGCAATGCGACATCCTTTACTAGGCTCACCCACCAACAGTGCAGGTGCTGAACTGCTGATCCGAATGTATAGGTAAAAAACTATATTATGCGTTTTCATCAATAAAAAAATGGCAAAAAATATTCGCTTGCGCGCTTACACAGCGCGCGCATTCACTGGGGGCCTACAAATACATACTTTCATGAGGCCCCAGAATCTGGAGCTACACCCCTGGTTGCCGTGCTGTCATTGAGATGTTTTGTTTTTGTTGTTTGTTGTTTTTGTTACTCGTGAAGCTACAAATATGAATTGTCCCACGCGGGATCAATAAAGTTGTCTGAATCTGAATGGATGTTTCTTTATATGAATTTATCATCTTTAGTGGTTTTTCTACCATCTAACTGCTTGTTACTAACTATTTTGTCGTTATTGTGTGTATATTGACAAGCAGTGTTGGGACTAATGCGTTACAAAGCTACTTTTAGCGGTAACTAGTACTTTTTAAATTCAGTAACTCCGTTACCGTTACTAAATGTTTCGTTACTGCGTTATTTGTATTGGTAGCAAGCGATAGCGAGCAGTCCTGACTCAGTCATGTGTGCGGAGAGTGGGGAGACACGTGGGCGTGTTTGTTTACAAACTGCTACTACACTCGCGTCACGTCGCCAATAAACATAATCGTTTCAAGACATTGCGTCGGTCTGAGAGAAGAATCAAGCATCGGCGGAAATACATTTGGACTGCAGTATTCTGTTGTGGATGGTTAAAACCTTTGTTTACATATTGTGGTGTGGATTAAAACGTTCGTTTCTGGACCCGTTTTCTGCCTGGCTGAAATCAAGCTGGCGGGCTCGTTCAGAAGTTGAACACAGCTACAACCTCCACCACAAGTCTCTGTAAGTAAGCTAGCTAATGGCTAATGCATCCTTACACTCAGGGGTGTAGCTCCAGATTCTGGGCCCCATGAAACAATGTATTTGTAGGCCCCCAGTGAATGCGAGCGCGCGTAAGAGCGCGAGCAGAATTTTTTTTGGCCATTCTTTTATTGATGAAAACGCATAATATGGTTTTTACCTATACATTCGGATCAGCAGTTCAGCACCTGCACTGTTGGTGGGTGAGCCTAGTAAAGGATGTCGCATTGCGTTCATCTTCAATGAATGGACCAATGCAATAGTCTACCAAAGCCCCCCCTCTCTCTCTATATATCTCACACACACACACACACACACACACACACACACACACACACACACACACACACACACACACACACACACACACACACACACACACACACACACACACACACACACACACACACACACACACACACACACACACACACACACACTTCAGAAACAAACATAGTATCAATGAGAGCATCAATAATACACCTGAGTGATGTCTAGTAAAACATTTTATTTATGTATTTTTTAATTTTTTTGCCCCCCCCCCCCCCCCCTTGGAATCATCCTAAGCTAACCCCCCCCCAGCTACGCCCCTGCTTACACTACTGGCAAGTATTTTCATATCTTAACCAACGTTGCAACTTGCAAGGCGCTTATAATGAAACGTTCCAACGGCGACATCAAGGCCATTCATTCTACCTAGCGTGCACTTATTTTCAACCTAGAACCTATGCTCTCTCTCTCATTCCCATTGATTATGTTACCAGGAAGGGCTCAGAGCCATCTCTCAATATTCATCATCAAACAAGACCTCATACAGGCAACCACGACTTTCTGATGATGGAACATCCATTCACATTTACTTGGGTCATTAGGTTGGATAGTAAAACATTTTTATCACATAACTTGTACAATATTTTAAATTAAATCTTGA
>NW_028169217.1:5000-23371 GCF_963971535.1 Notolepis coatsorum | reverse complement strand
CTCCCTCCCTCCCTCCTTCTCTCTCTCTATATCCCCCTCCTTCTCAATTCAATTCAATTCAAAGGGCTTTATTGGCATGAAATGTCACAAATGTTGCCAAAGCAACAATTATGACACGAACAACAAACAACATAACAATATTATAAACTCAAAGAAATTAAAGTAAATAAAGGAGATGGCGCGGTGAGTAAAACATGGTGCATGTATATATATAATATATACAGTAATATGTGTCCTACTGGTTGTCCCTTTTCTTGTGACATGAATTGACATATTTTGCAGCTAAAGCTGCACATCCTTTCTGCTCCCCAGGAGGAATGACCATGTCTGCACTTCTGTCATACTTTGGAATTCTGGGGAAATTATTTCAATTTTAGGAAAGAACTCCCCCTAATATTTCTGTAATTTTCACACTGTGTTAGGAAGTGTAATTCTGTGACTTTTTTTTGGTACAGTAGCATTTCAAATGGACTCATTTCATTTTACGAATTACATTATAGAGGTGGGCTATTTTGATAGATTTGTCTTTTTTTTAATACTTATGCAGTACATTTAGCAAAAATAATAATATTAATAATAATCACATGCAGTACTGTAGGCTATATTACAGCAAAAAAAATCGATGATGTGTGTTTTGCAGTGAATACATTCAATCTCTGAAGTTAATCCCAAGTTATTGATGAGTAATGTGTTTCTTCATGCAACATAGATTTTGAGTTTATAACTTAATGAAGTTATTATTATTAATCGTTTTACCCCGAGGACAAGGAAGAGTATGACCTTTAAAAACCTACGGCTTCTCTTCCCATCCTCTCTTTTTAGCTCTCTACTTGCTCCTTCCCCTCCTCTCTCTATCTCCCTCTCTCATACTGACCCTTCCTGCTCTCTCTCTCTCTCTCTCTCTCTCTCTCTCTCTCTCTCTCTCTCTCTCTCTCTCTCTCTCTCTCTCTCCTCTCTCTCTCTATCTCTCTCTCTCTCTCTCTCTCTCTCTACTCCCCCTTCCCTCTCTCTTTCCTACTCACCCTCTCTCTCTATCTCTACTTCCCCCTTTCTCCTACTCCCCCTCCTCCCCTCTCTCTCCTACTCCCCCTCTCTCTCCCTACTCCCCCTCTCTCTCCCCTACTCCACATCCTTCCCTCTCTCTCCTACTCCCCCTCTCTCTCCCCTACTCCCCCTCCTTCCCTCTCTCTCCTACTCCCCCTCTCTCTCCCTACTCTCCATCCTTCCTCTCTCTTTCCTACTCCCCCTCTCTCCCCCCTACTCCCCATCCTTCCCTTTCTCTCCTACTCCCATCACTCCCTCTCTCTCTCTCTCTCTCTCTCTCTCTCTCTCTCTCATCTCTCTCTCTCTCTCTCTCTCTCTCTCTCTCTCTCTATCTCTCTCCCAAGTGTTTTAATAAAGGACAGAGAGGAGCCCCAAGTGTTTAATAAAGGAGAGAGATGAGCCCCAAGTGTTTTAATAAAGGAGAGAGAGGAGCCCCAAGTGTTTTAATAAAGGAGAGAGAGGAGCCCCAGTGTTTTAATAAAGGAGAGAGGAGCCCCAAGTGTTTTAATAAAGGAGAGAGAGGAGCCCCAAGTGTTTTAATAAAGGAGAGAGATGAGCCCCAAGTGTTTTAATAAAGGAGAGAGAGGAGCCCCAAGTGTTTTAATAAAGGAGAGAGAGGAGCCCCAAGTGTTTTAATAAAGGAGAGAGATGAACCCCAAGTGTTTTAATAAAGGAGAGAGAGGAGCCCCAAGTGTTTTAATAAAGGAGAGAGAGAGCCCCAAGTGTTTTAATAAAGGAGAGAGAGGAACCCCAAGTGTTTTAATAAAGGAGAGAGAGGAGCCCCAAGTGTTTAATAAAGGAGAGAGGACCCCAAGTGTTTTAATAAAGGAGAGAGAGGAGCCCAAGTGTTTTAATAAAGGAAAGAGAGAAGCCCCAAGTGTTTTAATAAAGGAGAGAGAGGAGCCCCAAGTGTTTAATAAAGGAGAGAGATGAGCCCAAGTGTTTTAATAAAGGAGAGAGAGGAGCCCCAAGTGTTTTAATAAAGGAGAGAGATGAACCCCAAGTGTTTTAATAAAGGAGAGAGATGAACCCCAAGTGTTTTAATAAAGGAGAGAGATGAACCCCAAGTGTTTTAATAAAGGAGAGAGAGGAGCCCCAAGTGTTTTAATAATGGAGAGAGAGGAGCCCCAAGTGTTTTAATAAAGGAGAGAGAGAGGAACCCCAAGTGTTTTAATAAAGGAGAGAGATGAACCCCAAGTGTTTAATAAAGGAGAGAGAGGAGCCCCAAGTGTTTTAATAAAGGAGAGAGAGGAGCCCAAGTGTTTTAATAAAGGATAGAGATGAACCCCAAGTGTTTTAATAAAGGAGAGAGAGGAGCCCCAAGTGTTTTAATAAAGGAGAGAGAGGAGCCCCAAGTGTTTTAATAAAGGAGAGAGAGGAGCCCCAAGTGTTTTAATAAAGGAGAGAGATGAACCCCAAGTGTTTTAATAAAGGAGAGAGCTGAACCCCAAGTGTTTTAATAAAGGAGAGAGAGGAGCCCCAAGTGTTTTAATAAAGGAGAGAGAGGAGCCCAAGTGTTTTAATAAAGGAGAGAGAGGAACCCCAAGTGTTTTAATAAAGGAGAGAGATGAGCCCCAAGTGTTTTAATAAAGGAGAGAGAGAGCCCCAAGTGTTTTAATAAAGGAGAGAGAGGAGCCCCAAGTGTTTTAATAAAGGAGAGAGAGGAGCCCCAAGTGTTTTAATAAAGGAGAGAGATGAGCCCCAAGTGTTTAATAAAGGAGAGAGAGGAGCCCCAAGTGTTTTAATAAAGGAGAGAGATGAACCCCAAGTGTTTTAATAAAGGAGAGAGATGAGCACCAAGTGTTTTAATAAAGGAGAGAGAGGAGCCCCAAGTGTTTTAATAAAGGAGAGAGAGGAGCCCCAAGTGTTTTAATAAAGGAGAGAGAGGAGCCCCAAGTGTTTTAATAAAGGAGAGAGAGGAGCCCCAAGTGTTTTAATAAAGGAGAGAGAGGAGCCCCAAGTGTTTTAATAAAGGAGAGAGAGGAGCCCCAAGTGTTTTAATAAAGGAGAGAGAGGAGCCCCAAGTGTTTTAATAAAGGAGAGAGATGAACCCCAAGTGTTTTAATAAAGGAGAGAGAGGAGCCCCAAGTGTTTTAATAAAGGAGAGAGAGGAGCCCCAAGTGTTTTAATAAAGGAGAGAGAGGAGCCCCAAGTGTTTTAATAAAGGAGAGAGATGAACCCCAAGTGTTTTAATAAAGGAGAGAGAGGAGCCCCAAGTGTTTTAATAAAGGAGAGAGATGAACCCCAAGTGTTTTAATAAAGGAGAGCGATGAGTCCCAAGTGTTTTAATAAAGGAGAGAGATGAGCCCCAAGTGTTTTAATAAAGGAGAGAGATGAGCCCCAAGTGTTTTAATAAAGGAGAGAGATGAGCTCCAAGTGTTTTAATAAAGGAGAGAGATGAGCCCCAAGTGTTTTAATAAAGGAGAGAGATGAGCCCCAAGTGTTTTAATAAAGGAGAGAGATGAGCCCCAAGTGTTTTAATAAAGGAGAGATAGGAGCCCCAAGTGTTTTAATAAAGGAGAGAGAGGAACCCCAAGTGTTTTAATAAAGGAGAGAGATGAGCCCCAAGTGTTTTAATAAAGGAGAGAGAGGAGCCCCAAGTGTTTTAATAAAGGAGAGAGATGAGTGCCAAGTGTTTTAATAAAGGAGAGAGATGAGCTCCAAGTGTTTTAATAAAGGAGAGAGATGAACCCCAAGTGTTTTAATAAAGGAGAGAGATGAACCCCAAGTGTTTTAATAAAGGAGAGAGAGGAGCCCCAAGTGTTTTAATAAAGGAGAGAGATGAGCCCCAAGTGTTTTAATAAAGGAGAGAGATGAGCCCCAAGTGTTTTAATAAAGGAGAGAGAGGAGCCCCAAGTGTTTTAATAAAGGAGAGAGATGAGCCCCAAGTGTTTTAATAAAGGAGAGAGAGGAGCCCCAAGTGTTTTAATAAAGGAGAGAGAGGAGCCCCAAGTGTTTTAATAAAGGAGAGAGAGAGGAGCCCCAAGTGTTTTAATAAAGGAGAGAGAGGAGCCCCAAGTGTTTTAATAAAGGAGAGAGAGGAGCCCCAAGTGTTTTAATAAAGGAGAGAGAGGAGCCCCAAGTGTTTTAATAAAGGAGAGAGATGAACCCCAAGTGTTTTAATAAAGGAGAGAGAGGAGCCCCAAGTGTTTTAATAAAGGAGAGAGAGGAGCCCCAAGTGTTTTAATAAAGGAGAGAGATGAACCCCAAGTGTTTTAATAAAGGAGAGAGAGGAGCCCCAAGTGTTTTAATAAAGGAGAGAGAGGAGCCCCAAGTGTTTTAATAAAGGAGAGAGATGAACCCCAAGTGTTTTAATAAAGGAGAGAGATGAGCCCCAAGTGTTTTAATAAAGGAGAGAGAGGAGCCCCAAGTGTTTTAATAAAGGAGAGAGAGGAGCCCCAAGTGTTTTAATAAAGGAGAGAGATGAACCCCAAGTGTTTTAATAAAGGAGAGAGAGGAACCCCAAGTGTTTTAATAAAGGAGAGAGATGAGCCCCAAGTGTTTTAATAAAGGAGAGAGATGAGCCCCAAGTGTTTTAATAAAGGAGAGAGAGGAGCCCCAAGTGTTTTAATAAAGGAGAGAGAGGAGCCCCAAGTGTTTTAATAAAGTAGAGAGATGAACCCCAAGTGTTTTAATAAAGGAGAGAGAGGAGCCCCAAGTGTTTTAATAAAGGAGAGAGATGAGCCCCAAGTGTTTTAATAAAGGAGAGAGAGGAGCCCCAAGTGTTTTAATAAAGGAGAGAGAGGAGCCCCAAGTGTTTTAATAAAGGAGAGAGAGGAGCCCCAAGTGTTTTAATAAAGGAGAGAGATGAACCCCAAGTGTTTTAATAAAGGAGAGATGAGCCCCAAGTGTTTTAATAAAGGAGAGAGAGGAGCCCCAAGTGTTTTAATAAAGGAGAGAGAGGAGCCCCAAGTGTTTTAATAAAGGAGAGAGATGAGCCCCAAGTGTTTTAATAAAGGAGAGAGAGGAGCCCCAAGTGTTTTAATAAAGGAGAGAGAGGAGCCCCAAGTGTTTTAATAAAGGAGAGAGAGGAGCCCCAAGTGTTTTAATAAAGGAGAGAGAGGAGCCCCAAGTGTTTTAATAAAGGAGAGAGAGGAGCCCCAAGTGTTTTAATAAAGGAGAGAGATGAACCCCAAGTGTTTTAATAAAGGAGAGAGATGAGCCCCAAGTGTTTTAATAAAGGAGAGAGATGAGCCCCAAGTGTTTTAATAAAGGAGAGAGAGGAGCCCCAAGTGTTTTAATAAAGGAGAGAGAGGAGCCCCAAGTGTTTTAATAAAGGAGAGAGATGAACCCCAAGTGTTTTAATAAAGGAGAGAGAGGAGCCCCAAGTGTTTTAATAAAGGAGAGAGAGGAGCCCCAAGTGTTTTAATAAAGGAGAGAGAGGAGCCCCAAGTGTTTTAATAAAGGAGAGAGAGGAGCCCCAAGTGTTTTAATAAAGGAGAGAGATGAACCCCAAGTGTTTTAATAAAGGAGAGAGAGGAACTCCAAGTGTTTTAATAAAGTAGAGAGATGAACCCGAAGTGTTTTAATAAAGGAGAGAGAGGAACCCCAAGTGTTTTAATAAAGTAGAGAGATGAACCCCAAGTGTTTTAATAAAGGAGAGAGAGGAGGCCCAAGTGTTTTAATAAAGGAGAGAGAGGAACCCCAAGTGTTTTAATAAAGGAGAGAGATGAGCCCCAAGTGTTTTAATAAAGGAGAGAGAGGAGCCCCAAGTGTTTTAATAAAGGAGAGAGAGGAGCCCCAAGTGTTTTAATAAAGGAGAGAGAGGAGCCCCAAGTGTTTTAATAAAGGAGAGAGAGGAGCCCCAAGTGTTTTAATAAAGGAGAGAGAGGAGCCCCAAGTGTTTTAATAAAGGAGAGAGTGGAGCCCCAAGTGTTTTAATAAAGGAGAGAGAGACGCCCCAAGTGTTTTAATAAAGGAGAGAGATGAGCCCCAAGTGTTTTAATAAAGGAGAGAGAGGAGCCCCAAGTGTTTTAATAAAGGAGAGAGAGGAGCCCCAAGTGTTTTAATAAAGGAGAGAGAGGAGCCCCAAGTGTTTTAATAAAGGAGAGAGATGAGCCCCAAGTGTTTTAATAAAGGAGAGAGAGACGCCCCAAGTGTTTTAATAAAGGAGAGAGATGAGCCCCAAGTGTTTTAATAAAGGAGAGAGAGGAGCCCCAAGTGTTTTAATAAAGGAGAGAGAGGAGCCCCAATTGTTTTAATAAAGGAGAGAGATGAGCCCCAAGTGTTTTAATAAAGGAGAGAGAGGAGCCCCAAGTGTTTTAATAAAGGAGAGAGAGGAGCCCCAAGTGTTTTAATAAAGGAGAGAGAGGAGCCCCAAGTGTTTTAATAAAGGAGAGAGATGAACCCCAAGTGTTTTAATAAAGGAGAGAGAGGAGCCCCAAGTGTTTTAATAAAGGAGAGAGAGGAGCCCCAAGTGTTTTAATAAAGGAGAGAGATGAACCCCAAGTGTTTTAATAAAGGAGAGAGATGAGCCCCAAGTGTTTTAATAAAGGAGAGAGAGGAGCCCCAAGTGTTTTAATAAAGGAGAGAGAGGAGCCCCAAGTGTTTTAATAAAGGAGAGAGATGAACCCCAAGTGTTTTAATAAAGGAGAGAGAGGAACCCCAAGTGTTTTAATAAAGGAGAGAGATGAGCCCCAAGTGTTTTAATAAAGGAGAGAGATGAGCCCCAAGTGTTTTAATAAAGGAGAGAGATGAGCCCCAAGTGTTTTAATAAAGGAGAGAGAGGAGCCCCAAGTGTTTTAATAAAGTAGAGAGATGAACCCCAAGTGTTTTAATAAAGGAGAGAGAGGAGCCCCAAGTGTTTTAATAAAGGAGAGAGATGAGCCCCAAGTGTTTTAATAAAGGAGAGAGAGGAGCCCCAAGTGTTTTAATAAAGGAGAGAGAGGAGCCCCAAGTGTTTTAATAAAGGAGAGAGAGGAGCCCCAAGTGTTTTAATAAAGGAGAGAGATGAACCCCAAGTGTTTTAATAAAGGAGAGATGAGCCCCAAGTGTTTTAATAAAGGAGAGAGATGAGCCCCAAGTGTTTTAATAAAGGAGAGAGAGGAGCCCCAAGTGTTTTAATAAAGGAGAGAGAGGAGCCCCAAGTGTTTTAATAAAGGAGAGAGAGGAGCCCCAAGTGTTTTAATAAAGGAGAGAGATGAACCCCACGTGTTTTAATAAAGGAGAGAGATGAGCCCCAAGTGTTTTAATAAAGGAGAGAGATGAGCCCCAAGTGTTTTAATAAAGGAGAGAGAGGAGCCCCAAGTGTTTTAATAAAGGAGAGAGAGGAGCCCCAAGTGTTTTAATAAAGGAGAGAGATGAACCCCAAGTGTTTTAATAAAGGAGAGAGAGGAGCCCCAAGTGTTTTAATAAAGGAGAGAGAGGAGCCCCAAGTGTTTTAATAAAGGAGAGAGAGGAGCCCCAAGTGTTTTAATAAAGGAGAGAGAGGAGCCCCAAGTGTTTTAATAAAGGAGAGAGAGGAGCCCCAAGTGTTTTAATAAAGGAGAGAGATGAGCCCCAAGTGTTTTAATGAAGGAGAGAGATGAGCCCCAAGTGTTTTAATGAAGGAGAGAGAGGAGCCCCAAGTGTTTTAATAAAGGAGAGAGAGGAACCCCAAGTGTTTTAATAAAGGAGAGAGATGAACCCCAAGTGTTTTAATAAAGGAGAGAGAGGAACCCCAAGTGTTTTAATAAAGTAGAGAGATGAACCCCAAGTGTTTTAATAAAGGAGAGAGAGGAACCCCAAGTGTTTTAATAAAGTAGAGAGATGAACCCCAAGTGTTTTAATAAAGGAGAGAGAGGAGGCCCAAGTGTTTTAATAAAGGAGAGAGAGGAGCCCCAAGTGTTTTAATAAAGGAGAGAGAGGAGCCCCAAGTGTTTTAATAAAGGAGAGAGATGAGCCCCAAGTGTTTTAATAAAGGAGAGAGAGGAGCCCCAAGTGTTTTAATAAAGGAGAGAGAGGAGCCCCAAGTGTTTTAATAAAGGAGAGAGTGGAGCCCCAAGTGTTTTAATAAAGGAGAGAGAGACGCCCCAAGTGTTTTAATAAAGGAGAGAGATGAGCCCCAAGTGTTTTAATAAAGGAGAGAGAGGAGCCCCAAGTGTTTTAATAAAGGAGAGAGAGGAGCCCCAAGTGTTTTAATAAAGGAGAGAGATGAGCCCCAAGTGTTTTAATAAAGGAGAGATAGGAGCCCCAAGTGTTTTAATAAAGGAGAGAGAGGAGCCCCAAGTGTTTTAATAAAGGAGAGAGAGGAGCCCCAAGTGTTTTAATAAAGGAGAGAGAGGAGCCCCAAGTGTTTTAATAAAGGAGAGAGATGAGCTCCAAGTGTTTTAATAAAGGAGAGAGAGGAGCCCCAAGTGTTTTAATAAAGGAGAGAGAGGAACCCCAAGTGTTTTAATAAAGGAGAGAGATGAGCCCCAAGTGTTTTAATAAAGGAGAGAGATGAGCCCCAAGTGTTTTAATAAAGGAGAGAGAGGAGCCCCAAGTGTTTTAATAAAGGAGAGAGAGGAACCCCAAGTGTTTTAATAAAGGAGAGAGAGGAGCCCCAAGTGTTTTAATAAAGGAGAGAGAGGAGCCCCAAGTGTTTTAATAAAGGAGAGAGAGGAGCCCCAAGTGTTTTAATAAAGGAGAGAGATGAACCCCAAGTGTTTTAATAAAGGAGAGAGAGGAGCCCCAAGTGTTTTAATAAAGGAGAGAGAGGAACCCCAAGTGTTTTAATAAAGGAGAGAGAGGAGCCCCAAGTGTTTTAATAAAGGAGAGAGAGGAGCCCCAAGTGTTTTAATAAAGGAGAGAGAGGAGCCCCAAGTGTTTTAATAAAGGAGAGAGATGAACCCCAAGTGTTTTAATAAAGGAGAGAGAGGAGCCCCAAGTGTTTTAATAAAGGAGAGAGATGAACCCCAAGTGTTTTAATAAAGGAGAGATATGGACCCCAAGTGTTTTAATAAAGGAGAGAGAGGAGCCCCAAGTGTTTTAATAAAGGAGAGAGATGAACCCCAAGTGTTTTAATAAAGGAGAGAGAGGAACCCCAAGTGTTTTAATAAAGGAGAGAGATGAGCCCCAAGTGTTTTAATAAAGGAGAGAGAGGAGCCCCAAGTGTTTTAATAAAGGAGAGAGAGGAGCCCCAAGTGTTTTAATAAAGGAGAGAGAGGAGCCCCAAGTGTTTTAATAAAGGAGAGAGATGAGCCCCAAGTGTTTTAATAAAGGAGAGAGAGGAGCCCCAAGTGTTTTAATAAAGGAGAGAGAGGAGGCCCAAGTGTTTTAATAAAGGAGAGAGATGAGCTCCAAGTGTTTTAATAACGGAGAGAGAGGAGCCCCAAGTGTTTTAATAAAGGAGAGAGAGGAGCCCCAAGTGTTTTAATAAAGGAGAGAGAGGAGCCCCAAGTGTTTTAATAAAGGAGAGAGAGGAGCCCCAAGTGTTTTAATAAAGGAGAGAGATGAGCCCCAAGTGTTTTAATAAAGGAGAGAGAGGAGCCCCAAGTGTTTTAATAAAGGAGAGAGAGGAGCCCCAAGTGTTTTAATAAAGGAGAGAGATGAACCCCAAGTGTTTTAATAAAGTAGAGAGATGAGCCCCAAGTGTTTTAATAAAGGAGAGAGAGGAGCCCCAAGTGTTTTAATAAAGGAGAGAGAGGAGCCCAGGCTTTAAGTACTTTATTTTCATTTTGCAGCGTGGATGGCAAAGTGATGTATGCTCCTCAAATATTTATGGGGACCTGGGTCATCGCTCCATAAATCCACAGAGAGGTCGGGAAATGGCTTCTAAAACGGTTGTTCTTTATGGAAATAGGGGGTGGATTTTTGCAGGATTTCTTTCCTTCATATTATTCATTCATTTTGTACCCAGTTTAATCTCCTGTACATTGTATATCACTATTGCACTTCACTTTTACATTTGCACTCTGGTTGGATGCCAAACCTCTATTTGTTGCACTGTACTTGTGCCATATGATGACAATACATTTGAATCTAATCTAATCTAGTTTGATGCTGCATCACACATCCTGTCGCCATGCAGTCCAACATGATGACCATCAATTGGATTATTAAATGTGTGATTTCCCATAAGCAGATATCTTGATATATATCATTGTCAATACCTTTGAGTATTGTGACATTCATTGTTTACCTTCATATCATCCAGCCAACTGATAAACCTGATAGATTAATAGAGAGAGACTGAGAGTGTGGCTAATTCCTATGGATCTTGTAATGGTAGCGTGTGAACGATCTCAGACAGAAACCAGTGGTCTTGGTCTCAGCTGGGACTTAAATGTATATATATGTGTTTCATTACATGTATATTGTGGTAGATAAAACTCCCTTCCCCCCTCTCTCTTTGATCTCTCTCACCCATCTTTCCTTCCTACCAGCATCCCTCATTCCTTCCCCTCTCTCTCTCCTTCATCCATCTTTCCTTCCTACCTTCATCCCTCATTCCTTCCCCTCTCTCTCTCTCTTTCATCTTTCCTTCCTATCCACATCCCTACCCCCATTCCGTCCTGTCTCACCTTCCCAGATGTCATATTCCATTGAGCCCCACCCTTTACATCGTATGTATAAAGATGATGGTTCAAGATCCAAGGTCTCTCATTCCAGGTGTCCTAACTAAACACTGGAGAGTCATCCAGCCATACTCTGACTATTTCTGTATTGATACTTTGACTGAGTTAATAAACTGTATTAACCGGGTCTCTTTTGACTGAGTAAGTTATTCAGCTTCGGCTACTTTCCACCACAATATATTAGGGATGTCCGATATTATCGGCCGATATTGGCATTAAAATGTAATCGGAAATGATCGGTATCGGTAAAAAAAAATTCATTAAATGTATTTTGTTTTTTCTTTTACATTTATTTAACCTTTATTTACCCAGGCAAGCAAGCAAGAACAAATTATTATTTTATTTATTGTCAAAAGTATGCATAATGTTGTGTTAATTCCACGACAAGAGCTATGTAATGTTAGTTACCTGAAATTATTCAGTTTTTTTTGGGGGGGGGGGGGGGGGGGGCCTTGCATATATCGGTGTCGGTTGATATCGGTATCGGAAATTAAGAGTTGGACAATATCGGTATATATCGGATATCGGTAAAAAAGCCAATATCGAACATCCCTACAATATATATATATATATTCATACCAATTATTCACCTGTTCTATTCTCCATCCATCTATCATCCATTGCAACACAGACATCCAGTTGGGGGATCAACCTTTGAACAGCCCATCTGAGGCTTCTCTCCTCCACGCCGCCTGTGGTGCCCCCCCCCCCCCCCCCTACCCCCTATTGCTAGGTTTTTAGTGAGTCGTTCCTCATCCTCATTGGGGAAAGTCTGGGACTGTTGCATATTTGGATTTTATGGTGGTTTTTGTTTTTGATCTTTTGTGATGTTTCTTCTTGACTCGTACAAGAAGACGTGTACTGTAGAGCCCATGGGGGCTATTCCATGTGATCTCGGGCTATATAAATACATTTGATTTGATTTGATTTGCTGAGTTAATAGCCTCCTCTAGCCTTGTGTGTGTGTGATTTGCTGAGTTAATAGCCTCCTCTAGCCGTGTGTGTGTGTGCGTGTGTGTGTGCGTGTGTGCGTGCGTGTGTGTGTGTGCGTGCGTGTGCATGTGTGTGTGTGTGTGTTCTCAGCGGGCCCTGAGTCACCATGCTCTCTGATTGAGCACGTGTCGTGTCTCTCTCTCTCCGCCACCATCTGCACACAGCGGGTGTCCGCGCCTCTCCCTCCTCCCTCCATCCATCTCTCTATCCTTACAATCATCCGTCGTCTATCCGTCCGTCCATCCATCACCCCCCCTGCCAGACAGAGAGACGGAGGCTGTGTTCAGCCCGTCCGCGGTGAAGCTCCCCCCCCCCCAGGCTGGGTGTCATGGTGGTGCATGGCCACCATACAAATACAACGGATGGAGAAGGCACTTCCTGGTCCAGCACAACAAGGAAACTATAGAAGAAGGAAGAGTTGTGACGTCACTGATTGAATTGTCATTGAACGGAGACTTTCGGTTCGGTCGAGTTGAATGTGGGATCATTCAACGTGCTAGCTAACGTTTGATGTATTTGTTGATGTTTATTTCCTCAGATAGCTGGTGTATTTAGAATTGTAACACAAGCTTCAATAGAACCGGTCTGACACCAAGCAGAGCATAGAACGCTGGTATTCTGATGTGACGACCCTTCCTTCTTTTATAGTTTCCTTGTTATAGAACGTTGGTGTTCTGACGTGACGACCCTTCCTTCTTTTATAGGTTCCTTGCTATAGAAAGTTGGTGTTCTGACGTGACGACCCTTCCTTCTTTTATAGTTTCCTTGCTATAGAAAGTTGGTGTTCTGACGTGACGACCCTTCCTTCTTTTATAGTTTCCTTGCTATAGAAAGTTGGTGTTCTGACGTGACGACCCTTCCTTCTTTTATAGTTTCCTTGTTATAGAAAGTTGGTGTTCTGACGTGACGACCCTTCCTTCTTTTATAGTTTCCTTGCTATAGAAAGTTGGTGTTCTGACGTGACGACCCTTCCTTCTTTTATAGTTTCCTTGTTATAGAATGTTGGTATCCTGACGTGACGACCCTTCCTTCTTTTATAGTTTCCATGTAGCATAACTGGACCACATACCACTTTAGCATAACCTTTAACTAGTTCAGCGCCAGAGGTCGCTGTGGGCGTATGGCCGTGTGTGCCAGCGCTGTAATGAATGGGGATACATGCCGGTGTTTGCAGTGCTAAAACTATATTAAATATACTGTAGTTATATTAAATACGTTACACAGTACATTACAGACACACGCTCCGATCGCGGCGGGGAAGGAATTATCGATCAACGCAAGATTGATAGCATATAGCCCTTACCCTTGTCTATGATGCACTGCAAAAAGAATATTCCAATTATCTGATCGCCATTCCAAGTATTGATGTCGGTCGTGTTGCCAAGATAATGAATAATAAAATGAATAATAATAATAAAATGAATCCACGGTGCTCGAGTCTCCCCAATCCATGTGTTATAAACGTTACTCATGCCCGAGAAGGAAAACCCGGACCGGACTTCTTAGACCGACGTACAGGCTGAGACAGAGGGTTTCCAATGATGTGCAATACCGTCCGCAAGGCGTTAGGCGGCGGTATTGGACGTTTGCGATCTCAGACCCATTCCCAATGATAACATCAGGCTGGATGGATGGATTATGAAGGGAAATATCGAATAAAAGAAATAACGATGAAAACCCGACTTTTCGTGGGTTTGGCGCCCAACGTTCAGCGAGTTAATACATACATACATACATGCATACATACATACATACATACATACATACATACATACATACATACATACATACATACATACATACATACATACATACATACATACATACATACATACATACATACATACATACATACATACATACATACATACATACATACATACATACATAGAGATCTTTATTGATAATGAACATATATACATATGCATGTGAGGCCCACCATTATCAAAAGGATAAACACGCAAGAAAGCTTACAGCTTATTTCCATTGCAGTCCTTCAGATCATGTCTGTGAGTAATATGTACTGGTGAGTGTACACTGTACAGTATGCCTGGATGTGTGTAGGTGTATGAGAGAATGAGTGCATGATACAACATGCACTTGTCAGAGTCTGTGGGTAAAGTGAGGGTGTGCCCACCACGCAGGTGGGAGGAAAACATAGGGAGATACAATACAGTATTTAATTTTAAACGTTTATAAAAGACAATAAAAATAAAATACCTTAAAATGAAATAAAATCAATTAAGATAAATAAAATATAACTAAATATAATTAAACCCAGGGTCTGCTTCTCCTGATACAGCTCTTGACTTTGACTTTAAAAGAGGAATCAGTATAGGTTTATTGTTCTTTTGATATTGTTTGGGTGGTCTTCTCTTTTTTCCTCATGAGCAGTAAGTCTATAGTTGCCACCCTGAATTGAAATAGAGAGCGTGTGATATGAAGAAAATAGCACATTTATATGAACTGGTAAAAGTGAAAGGCATTGATGTTATGTTGCTACAGGAAACACATAGCGATGAAGTGAATGAAACGGATTGGAAGGCAGAATGGGAAAGTGAGGTTTGTCTAAGATCCCTGACTTCAGTGAGTGGGGGGGATTGGCATTCTTGGGTTTTGTACCAATATCTTATGAGATTACAGCAGATGGTAGAGGGGAGGCTCCTGATAGTGGTCTGGTGGTCTACCAGTTTTACCTGAGGGTTTAGTACGGAAGAAAGGTGGTATCAAATATCTGGGTGATGAGATAATAGTGAAAAAGAATTGGGAAGGTCTGACAGAAAAAGTACAACGGAAATGTAATACGTGGAAATGGCTGTTACCAAAAAATTCTTTTAGAGGAATCATTTTTAGTAATTAACAACCTGGTAGCCTCTTCATTGTGGCATTGTTTAGTTTGTATGGAGCCACATAGTGGTTCGATTAGAATGTTGAAAGCCATTTTAGTAGATTTATTTTGGGACAGATTGCACTGGGTACCTCAAGCTGTTATTTTTTGCTTAAAGAAGAAGGGGGGTAGGGGTTGATAGTTACACATCGAGAGCAGAATGGCAACCTTTCGTGTTCAGTTCATACAGAAATATCTCACAACTGCAGGTAATCTTCTTGTTTGGAAGGATGTTGCGAGTGCTATTTTAAGGAGGGTAAATGGGTTCGGTTTTGATGCTGCTTTGTTTTTAATGGATGGGAATATATTTTTTATTTATTTTTTAATTATTTTTAGCATTTTTACAGCTTTACTGGTCACACAGGACCGACAGAGGAGAGGGCGAACGGGAGGAGATGTGGGGAAGACATGCGACAAATATCAGCGGGAGGCGAACCCTGGACGGCCGCGTAGGTGTGCGAGGCACTATGCGGTGCGCCACGAGGGCGCCCGGATGGGAATCTTTTGAACTTGTCTGCACTGTCCTCGTTTTACAATGGGGTTTTTAAAGCGTGGAATCTTTTTAAAAGGAAAATGTTGGAGCCTTCTGTTTCGCTGTATTGGTTGTTGGAGGAACCTCTTGTCGGCTAGAATAGACATACAGGACAGCTCAACACCAAGCCTCACCCACACACTGTGTACCACTGGAATACTTACGCTGAGGAAAATAGTAGATGCAGCCTAGTTTAATGGATGCACACATGCTGCAGGGTCTGAAGTCAGTCTGACACGTGGAAAACATGTTAAAACGATGGTCTGAAAAACTGTCTTTGGAGGATTTTGACCTTTTGAGGATTTACTGCGAGGGAGAGGAAAGCCCAGATGTTGGAACTTTACCCTGATGTCAACGGCTGTTCTTTTATTGGATGTGTGGAATAATATATCGTGAGGAGCCCCTAACTATCATGTAAAGACATCCCCCTCCCTTCTCCTTTGTCCCCTATCCTGTGTCTCCCCCCCCCCACTCATTTGACCTATCAAATGGGGCCCCCCCTCCCCCTTCACACTATAAAGTCCCCCTCCTCACAAGATTCAGCCTTCTATACCTACCTAGGTAATTTAGCTGATCACCTGGGCGAGAGCCACTAGTATGTGTATCTACTTATCTTGTATATATTTATATCTGTCTGGCTAATACACCGTATTAACTGGATCTCGGTTGACTGAGCACTTTCTTCATGATATCCACAATATCCTACAGATGAAACAAATGGCTGCTTTTTTTATATATTGCTTTTATCCAAAGCGCTTTACAATTTGTTACGCACATTTCACTCACAAGGTGCCAATCTGCTCATCGGGAGAAATGAGGGGTTAAGTGTCTTGCTCAAGGACACATCGACACGCTGCCTGGGGAGGAGCGGGAATCAAACCGGGAACCTCCGGATTTCCAGATGACTGCTCTACCTCCCGAGCCACTGTCGCCCCACAAATGTGAAAGGGATTGATTTATATACTGTAGGTGACAAGATGTTGTATACGTGTTGTGTTAAAGCAACACAAGCAGGTTAAATGGAAAAGAAGACTGGAGAAAATGATTGAATGTGGCATATGATTGTAAACCAGGGTGGAGAGTTTTGTATGAACTCCCCCCTAAGACTTGCAAGTCCACTGTTGACTTGCAGTGGAGAATTCTTCATGGTGCTGTTTCTGTTAATGCGTTCGTATCTGCAATGATGACGAGTGTGGAAGGATTGAGGTTTTATTTAATATCTTAGAAACCTTGTTTTTGTCTTTTAATGAGGACTGGTCTATGGCTATTTTCATGGCAACTACTGTGTGATGTGTACTGTACATTTTAAGGATGTTTTAGGGGTGAAAACACAGTTTATGTCACTGAGGAAGTGGTGGGACTGTGGAAAAGTGAAAATTAAACAGTTATGTCAGAAGTACACTCAATGTCACATGGGACATTACGAGGTCACTGAGAGATTGAGATCGTGGGCCTTCAGAATGTTTTTTAGTCCACAGGAAATCAAGGCCATTTTGAAGTCCTCAAATCCAAAAGAAACATGCTTGTTAACATGGAATACATGTTTGTTAACATGCTTGTTATCATGCTTGTTAACATGTTCCAACTGTAAAATATCCTGATGGGTGAAGCAAAAATGGCATGTATCTTACAAGAAGAAACCAAATCAAAATAGAAGTGTTTCAGGATTTGGTCAGTGTGTTTTAGCACTGGTAAGAGCAAGGGTCTGGATATATTTTAGGTTTTATAAAGAGATGTAAAATGTAGATACTTTTGTTTGTGTTGTCATTTGCTCGGTGGTGGATGATGAATTAACATTGAGTGTTGTTTTCACGTGAAAGTGCCCGGGCAATTTTGTTTTATTATTTATGGTTATGTGGTTGGAGTTGCATTTTTTTTTGTTTAATGAGGTGATGTGAGGTATAATGAATTTGAATTGAATATATGACATTTCTAAAATCAAATCTCTCTCTCAAATCTCTCTCTCCTTAATGTTAGCGGCTGACGCTAACTAAGCTAACCTGGGAACGCTCAGAGGCATCCAATAGTGAGGGAGGGAAGTGGGGGCTGAGTCTCTCTCTCTCTCTCTCTCTCTCTCTCTCTCTCTCTCTCTCTCTCTCTCTCTCTCTCTCTCTCTCTCTCTCTCCTCTCTCTCTCTCTCTCTCTCTCTCTCTCTCTCCAGAGGTTTAAACTGTAAATCAGATTATATCTGAATGTTCCAAACAGTGACACCTGGCCTTATGGCCTTCAGTTACTACAGACTGAGACACACACACACACACACACACACACACACACACACACACACACACACACACACACACACACACACAACACACACACACACACACACACACACAGACACAGACACAGACACACACACACACACACACACACACACACACACACACACACACACACACACACACACTTGTAGATGGCGTGTTTGTTGTTGATCACAGCGCCATTCAAGACCTGGAGCTGTGTGACACCATTGTCCTACGCAGAGAGTTGGACGATGTTTCACTGTCAAACATCCCTGAGAGGAAGTCAAATAACCGCTGCTAACTTTACTTATTATTTTCCCTCTATTGAATACATAATATTATATTATTGTTCCATTGACCTCTAAAGGTTATGTTATGTGGTCCAGTTCTGATGCTCCGATTAAAGGTGATGTTAAAGTGGTATGTGGTCCAGTTCTGATGCTCCGATTAAAGGTGATGTTAAAGTGGTATGTGGTCCAGTTATGCTGCTCTGATTAAAGCTCTCACTAAAGCCACCGTGTTGTCCTCCTGTCCTACAGATGGCGCTCCGCTAAGCGAGCTGTCCTGGCCTTCATCCCTGGCAGTAGTGGCTGTGTCCTTCTCTGGCCTCTTCACCTTCGTCTTCCTCATGTTGGCCTGCCTCTGCTGCAAGAAGGGCGACATCGGCTTCAAGGTGAGCTCACTGCCGTGCCCCTACCTCACTGCCCCTCCCCCCTACCTCACTGCCCTGCCCCTACCTCACTGCCCCTCCCCCCCTACCTCACTGCCCTGCCCCTACCTCACTGCCCCTCCCCCTCTACCTCACTACCCCTCCCCCCTACCTCACTGCCCGCCCCCTACCTCACTGCCCCGCCCCCTACCTCACTGCCCCGCCCCCCTACCTCACTGCCCCGCCCCCCTACCTCACTGCCCCTCCCCCTCTACCTCACTGCCCCCCCCCTACCTCACTGCCCTGCCCCTACCTCACTGCCCCGCCCCCCCTACCTCAATACCCCGCCCCTCTACCTCACTGCCCCTCCCCCCTACCTCACTGCCTCGCCCCCTACCTCACTGCCCCGCCCCCTACCTCACTGCCCCTCCCCCCACCTCACTGCTCCGCCCCCCTACCTCACTGCCCCGCCCCCTGCCTCACT
>NW_028169217.1:0-2500 GCF_963971535.1 Notolepis coatsorum | reverse complement strand
CTGAAATAACCAAACGAACATTTTGTTCTGTGTCACAAGGACCTAATGTACGCCAGATGCATATTCAACCCAGTTACATTCATGGGAAAACAAAGGTAGGTGCAGTAAGGGGAAGCTGACAATAGGGGGAGCTGTCGCACCCCCTGCACCCCGACTTCCAAAGTGCCTGAGCGTGTTTGGTCACAGTGCCTTGCCGTCATGAGGGAATTGATTGATTGATTGAAAAGTTTATTAACAGATTGCAGAATGGGTACAGTACAGTACAGCTCAATACATACAATTGTTAAGAGGATGCAGACCTGAGAAAGACTTTCGTCTTGTTTCCATCAGGGTCCCCCATTTTCAATTCATCATATGACACACATGACATACAGATAGACAGTACTGCTACATCTATACATTTATGACATACCAGATTTGCAAATACAGTACTGTTTGTGATACAGAAAAGAGAGTATATACATTTGACGTAGAAACTGTACATTGGAGGAGGTTGGGTAGGTGGGGGGGGGGGGGGGTTGGGTAGGGGACACTGTACAACTGTACAAGCAAAACTGTACATTGGAATATTGACAAAACCATACTTTGTCATTTACTGTACATTGGAGGGGGTTGGGACATTTACAGGGGCCAGTTTCGAATTGCAGTCTCCCGTAGGTGTACTTTGAGAGTGGTTTTGAAAGTGGGTAGCAATTCACATTCCTTTACAGCTTTGGGTAGGGCGTTCCACATTGATGTGGCATAATTGCGAAACGTGTTTAGTCCCTTGTTTGAGCCGACTCTGGGTTTAACATGATTTGTGAAGCCGTTTCATTCTCTGGTTGAGCTCTTGATACAAGGACTAGCCTTAGACAACAGGTTTACTTTATTTTATTTTATTAGGATCCCCAATTAGCTACAGCATTGCAGTAGCTATTCTTCCTGGGGTCCACAAAAAACGTACATTGTGACAAAATACTTACATCATAACATGACATTACATGTAAACATGACAAAGAACTAGTACACACACACATACACAGACGTGATAGTATCGTATCGTGGGGCCTCTGGTGATTCCCACCCCTAATATATATATATATTTATATATTTATTTATACATATATAAATAATGTATATATAATGTATAATAATGGCCTAGTGAATGGCCATTAGCAGAATCGCTCTGCTGCCCCCTGCCCCCCCCCATGGCGATGCTCTCACTGGAGCGGCTGGGCTGTGAGGGCTGGTTATTAAGTGCTTTCTCTCTGGGGAGCCATATGGAACACCGACTCACAGCCAGGTGCCTAGTGTTCACACTTTGCTCCAGCGACTCTAGCGGATGGTTTTCCTGAATGTATCACGCACACGCGGCGGGGGAGGACACGCAATAATGATGGTAATTAAATGGACTGCAGCTTTTAACCCCAATCGCTTCAAATCAAATCAAACCTGCACTGTGATTGATTGAATGAAAATGTTATTAACAGATTGCAGAATGGGTACAATACAGTACGGCTCACTACACACAATTGTCAAGGGGATGCAGACCAGAGAAAGGCTTTCATCTTGTTTACATCAGGGTCACCCATTTTCAATTCATAATGAATTGTAAGTAAGGGTGCGATTAGCACCGTGCAATCCATTCTTTGTGGATTTAGCCCTTAGAGTTAGGGGCTTAAGTGTCTTGCTCAAGGACACTTCAACATGCTGGAGCCGGAATTAAATCGGGAACCATCAGATTACAAGACGGCCGCTCTACCTCCATTGTCGCCGCAGACACATGCACACCGCCAACACACAATCGTACATACACGTACTACACACGAACACACAACTGTACATAGACACACACACACACACACACACACACACACTTCGGTCTCACGTTGATCCATTGGTGCTTTCTGTCAATGGGAAAGGAAACTCTTCACATACACATTCTCCTCCTCTCTCCTCTCCCTCTCCTCTCCTCTCCTCTCCTCTCCTCTCCTCTCCTCTCCTCTCCTCTCCTCTCCCCTCCTCTCCTCTCCTCCTCTCCTCTCCTCTCCTCTCTCTCTCTCATATCCTCTTCTCTCCTCTCCTCCTCTCCTCTTCTCTCCTCTCCTCTTCTATCCTCTCCTCTTCTCCTCTCCTCCTCTCCCTCTCCTCTCCTCTCCTCTCCTCTCCTCTCCTCTCCTCTCCTCTCCTCTCCTCTCCTCTCCTCTCATCTCTCCTCCTCTCCTCTCCTCTCCTCTCCTCTTCTTCTATCCTCTCCTTTCCTTTCCTTCCTCCTCTCCTCTCCTCTCCTCTCCTCTCCTCTCCTCTCCTCTCCTCTCCTCTCCTCTCCTCTTCTCTCCTCTCCTCTTCTATCATCTCCTTTCCTCTCCTCTCCTCTTCTCACTCATCTCCTCTCCTCTTCTCTCCTCTCCTCTTCTATCCTCTCCTTTCCTCTTCCTCTCCTCTCCTCTCCTCTCCTCTCCTCTCCTCTCCTCTCCTCTCCTCTCCTCTCCTCTCCTCTCCTCTCCTCTCCTCTCCTCTC
>NW_028169218.1:0-22500 GCF_963971535.1 Notolepis coatsorum | reverse complement strand
GGATCCCCCTTCTTGGATGTCGGTGATAATAGTGTTGCTATGGATGATTGATGGGTGGAGAATAAAACAGGCGAATAGTTGGTATATATGTACATATACGTGTAATAAAACACAATCGATCACAAAACAAAAAAGATCCATGACCTCAACACACTGTCGCAAACTGACACTGTCACACACTGACACTGTCACAACTGTCACACACTGTCACACACTGACACACACTGTCACACACTGTCACAACTGTCACACACTGACACACACTGTCACACACTGACACACACTGTCACACACTGTCACACACTGTCACAACTGTCACACACTGTCACACACTGACACACACTGTCACACACTGTCACACACTGACACTGTCACAACTGTAACACACTGTCACACACTGTCACACACTGTCACACACTGACACTGTCACACACTGACACTGTCACACACTGTAACACACTGTCACACACTGTCACACACTGACACACACTGTCACACACTGTCACACACTGTCACACACTGACACACACTGTCACACACTGTAACACACTGTCACACACTGTCACACACTGTAACACACTGTAACACACTGTCACACACTGTCACAACTGTCACACACTGTAACACACTGTAACACACTGTCACACACTGTCACAACTGTCACACACTGTCACACACTGTCACACACTGTAACACACTGTAACACACTGTCACACACTGTCACACACTGTCACACACTGTCACACACTGTAACACACTGTCACACACTGTCACACACTGTCACACACTGTAACACACTGTCACACA
The DNA here is from genome assembly GCF_963971535.1 of Notolepis coatsorum. Taxonomy (NCBI): domain Eukaryota; kingdom Metazoa; phylum Chordata; class Actinopteri; order Aulopiformes; family Paralepididae; genus Notolepis; species Notolepis coatsorum. The sequence goes on along the minus strand of NW_028169218.1, from coordinate 21,693 downwards.
CTGTCACACACTGTAACACACTGTCACACACTGTCACACACTGTAACACTGTCACACACTGTCACACACTGTAACACTGTCACACACTGTCACACACTGTCACACACTTTCACACACTGTCACACACTGTAACACACTGTCACAACTGTCACACACTGTCACACACTGTCACACACTGACACACACTGTAACACACTGTCACAACTATCACACACTGTCACACACTGTCACACACTGTCACACACTGTAACACACTGTCACACACTGTCACACACTGACACACACTGTCACACACTGTCACACACTGTCACACACTGTCACACACTGTCACACACTGTCACACACTGTCACACACTGTCACACACTGTCACACACTATAACACACTGACACACACTGTCACACACTGTAACACACTGTCACACACTGTCACACACTGTCACACACTGTCACACACTGTCACAAACTGTTACACACACTCATGTCTGAGGAAGAGTCACTGGATCGAAACGTTGACCATAATAAATAAATCAAGTTCTATTTCCCAGGCTTAAAACAGTGCTCCTTCTGCTCAAATATCTAACACATTTTAAATATATTCACAATACCTCTTCTAAGTCCAACTGTGAGCCGGAAAACAATGGAGAGTTCTCCACCCGAGATAAGATTATCAGTCTCGACCGAGGAGGGCAGCAGCCATAACAGCATGTGGCTTTGGTTTGGTGTCTCTCAACAGAGTTAACCCACTTAGATAGAGAAGACACTGTCTGCTCTGCTTCTCAATACCGCCGACAGGTCAGGGTTTGTTATATAAAATGCTACAGCAAACACTCGTATTTCCCACAATGTTGTCTGGTAAAAACATCTGGGGACGCAGCGGGGAGTCACCGTAGATTCAAATCCCTGAATCGTTCATAATCAAGGTTGTTGTGTTCTTTTCTAAAAAGGCTGGATCTGGGCCCATCGTAACATAAAAGATTACAAGGAATCTGATGTGTTCTGGAGGCATTGATATGAAAAGGAAATAGCTACAGTATGTATATGTAGGAGTACAATCTCTTTTTTGCCAAGCTCATTAAACACAAATGACAGGAGTAAGTACCTAGTCTTTATGGTGGCAGAAGGGAACACGGGCAGAACATGAAAACCCCACACAGAAACCCCCCGTTCCCTAGTTCCATTCACTCTAAACTGAACATAAAACCAGAGGAAAAGTTTGACGAACGTTGTCGTACAGTATAGAGAGCATCGCTGTCGGATGAAAATCACATATCTTCCAGTTTTGGTCATTTTCATTTATTTTCTTTTTATACACTGGGAATGAGCGTTCACACAGTTCTCCATCACGTAAACCAGTTTCATGACCTATACACATTGAAAACCCAAAATATATGACTTTAAAAAAAAAGTTTAAATCCTTTTTTTTTTTTTTATTCCTGAAAAGTTAACTGTTCGGAGATAAGTGCTTTTCATCCCGACGAGCGATGATAGATTACTGCTGGACGGCCAACCGCTGGGCTCCAGATACACTATTCATTTTTATCTCCCCCCCTCGGTCTGGCATGGTGTGCCTCTCTGTGTCCTGGATACCTGCCCGGCCGTCTAAACTACACGTAGCATCTGATAAAGACAGAATGTTCTCCTTGTCTGCCGCTCTTCTTGTGTATATATTTACAACCACGGCTCCTTCTAGAAACAACAGACTGAGAGCATGAGGTTCCTCTGAGGAAGGCCTTGTTTATACTTGTGCACAATACACCCGTCTTAGCATTGTTGTATATATACTGTATGTTTTAGATTAGATTAAAATGTATTGTCATATATAGAATGGGAGGAGGGGGAGGAGGAGGAGGGGGGGGGGGAAAGGAAGAGGAATGGGAGGAAGAGGGGGAGGAGGAGGAGGGTAAGAGGAATAGGAATGGGAGGAAGAGGAGGGGGAGGAATAGGAATGGGAGGAGGGAGAAGAAGAAGAAGAAGAAGAAGAAGAAGAAGAAGAAGAAGAAGAAGAAGAAGAAGAAGAAGAAGAAGAAGAAGAAGAAGAAGAAGAAGAAGAAGAAGAAGAAGAAGAAGAAGAAGAAGAAGAAGAAGAAGAAGAAGAAGAAGAAGAAGAAGAAGAAGAAGAAGAAGAAGAAGAAGAAGAAGAAGAAGAAGAAGAAGAAGAAGAAGAGAGGACCAGGAATGTACACTGGAGGCATGTAAACGTTAGATTAGATTAGATTCAAATGTATTGTCATCATACAGCACAAGTACAGTACAACGAAAAAAAAGTTTGGCATCCAGAGTGCAAATGTAACAGTAAAGTGCAATATACAATGTAGCCTACAGGTGATTAAACTGGGTATAACATATATAAATTAGTACTAGTGTGTGTAGTGCTAATCAGATGTACAGAGTTGTAGTATAATATGTACAGTGATACAGGTATAAAGACACTATGTCATATTGTCCAGCAGCATAACTAGTAAGAGTAGGATATGTACAGATATAGATATAGTATCTACAGATATGTAAAGGGACTATGTGCAGGTAATATATATATATATATATATATATATATATATATATATATATATATATATATATATGTGTATAAACAGCATTTGTACATGCTATCATACAGGGCTAAGGGTTATTTGCAGGTGTATAGGTAAGTATATAGAGGGGTATATTCAGACAAATATGGATATATATACTGTATATATATATAAGCAGTAAATATAAGAATATAAATGTGAATATAAATATGGGTATATACAGCACTGTCGTACATGCAGAGTTATATGGGTAGATTATAGTATGAGGTGGGTAGTCATAGTTATGATTACCATGATTACAGTATAGGGCAGTTGTAGCTGTACTTGTACACACACTGTCACAACTGTCACACACTGTCACACACTGTCACAACACTGTCACACACTGTCACAACATTTACATTTTACATTTACATTTAGTCATTTAGCTGACGCTTTTATCCAAAGCGACTTACAAGTTCTGTACGACAAGCCATCAGGAAGGGCACAACTCTATCAGCTGAGCAACAATGTTCATCAAAGTGTTGAGTGCTACAGTGTAGGTTAGTTTATTAGGACAAGTGCATGACAGTACGGTTAGTTAGGGTTAGATTTTTTTATTGTTTTTTTTTTTTTTTTTTTAATTCAGATAATGGTTGAAGAAGTGCGTCTTTAGTCGACGGCGAAAGATTGGACGTGATTCGGCTGTCCTAACTGGGGTGGGTAGTTCATTCCACCATTGTGGGGCAAGGACTGAGAATAGGCGACTTCTCTTTGATGACCCTCCCGGAGCTTGGATAGGAGTAGGTCTGAGGCGGCCAGAAGATGCAGAGCGTAGGGGTCTTGAGGGTGTGTAGTTAGAGACCATTGACCGGAGGTAGGCGGGAGCGGTTCCCTTTGCCGCACGGTATGCTAGGTCGAGGGCCTTGAAGCGGATTTGTGCAGCAATGGGGAGCCAGTGCAGGTCCCTAAGAAGTGGGGTGACATGGGCCGACTTCGGTAGGTTTGAGATCAGGCGGGCCGCTGCGTTCTGAATGAGTTGAAGAGGCTTAGTGGCAGTGGCCGGGATGCCAGCGAGCAGTGCATTGCAGTAGTCGAGGCGGGAGATGACTGTTGATTGGACGAGGAGTTGGGTGGCTTCTTTTGTCAGGAAGGGGCGTATCCTTCTGACGTTGCTCAGGAGGAATCGGCAGGTTCTGGTCGTCGCTGCGATGTGAGCAGAGAAGTTCAACTGGTCGTCGAGGACAACACCAAGGTTCTTGGCGGTCGGGGACGCAGTCACAGCTGTATTCTCGACTGTGATTGAAAGGTCGGTTAGGGGGGAGGATTTGGCCGGCAGGTGGAGCAATTCTGTTTTGCTTAGGTTCAGTTTGAGGTGGTTGGACGTCATCCAGGCTGAGATGTCGGACAGACAGGCCGAGATCCGCTCAGAGACGTGGATATCTGAGGGAGGGAAGGAGAGGAAGAGTTGAGTATCGTCGGCATAACAATGGTAGGAGAAGCCATGAGACGTGATAATGTTACCCAGTGATTTAGTGTAGAGGGAGAAGAGAAGGGGTCCTAAAACCCAGCCCTGGGGGACACCCGTCCGCAGGGGGCGGGTGGCCGACAGGGTCCCTCTCCATGACACTTGGTAGGAGCGGTCATTGAGGTATGATGACAGCCATGTCAGCGCAGAGCCAGCCACTCCCATTCCTGCGAGGGCCGCAAGGAGGATCTGGTGGTTGACTGTGTCGAAGGCTGCAGATAGATCTAGGAGAATCAGGACAGAGGAGAGGCCTTTCGCTTTTGCTAAGTGAAGTGCCTCTGTGACCGCAATGAGGGCTGTCTCTGTGGAGTGACCAGTCCTGAAGCCTGACTGATTAGGGTCTAGGAGGTCATTCTGTAAGAGATAAGCAGTAAGTTGGTTGGATACAGCATGTTCAAGTGTTTTAGAAAGGAAGGAGAGAAGAGAGACAGGACGGTAGTTGCCTATGACGGTAGGGTTCAGGGTTGGTTTTTTTATGAGCGGCGTGACTCTGGCTTGTTTTAGGGAGGTGGGGACCACCCCCGAGTTGAGTGAGGAGTTGATGGTTGCAGTTAGGAATGGGAGGATGTCTGGTGCTATGGTCTGGAGGAGTGGGGAGGGTAGCTGGTCCAGCTGGCAAGTAGTCGGACGGTTTGACGTTACCAGTGTCAGGGTCTCTGCTTCTGTAATGGGAGAGAAAGATGACAGAGTGAAGGATGAGGTTCTCGATTCAGCATTTGGAATGGGTGGGGGTTGGGAGAAGGAGCTGCGGATGTTCTCCACTTTTTCCTCAAAGAAGATCGCAAAGTCTTCGGCAGAGAAAGATGAGGGAGGGGGGGGTGGGGGGGGAGTGAGGAGGGAGGACATGGTAGCATGCAGTTTGCGAAGATTCTTGGCAGAGGCCTCGATCCTATGGTGGAAGAAAGAAGCTTTGGCATTAGTGATGGTTTTGGAGAATGTTAACAAGAGGTTGTGATATGTGTCGATGTCAGCAGTGAGGCGTGACTTTCTATACTTCCTTTCAGCTGCTCTCAGGACCTGTCTTTGTTCTCTCACTGGATCTGTCAGCCATGGACTGGGTGGGGAACGGCGGGCAGGTTTCTCAACGAGGGGACAGAGCTTGTCGAAGGAGGTTGCAAGGGCTGAAAGGAGGGTGGAGGTTGCCATCTCTGTGGAGAGAGCAGAGAAGGTGTCACTCAAAGGTAGAGCGGATAGTATGTCAGAGGAGAGGGTGGAGGGGGATAGGGAGGGCAGGTTGCGTCTGAGTGAGACTGTTTGAGTTGGGGTGAAGACCTTTCGGTTAAGCATGAGAGTTAGTGAGAAGGATATGAAGGAATGGTCAGATACATGTAGGGGAGTTACCGTGGTGTTAATGATGCTGGAGTTACGGGAAAATATGAGATCCAAGGAGTTGCCTGCTTTGTGGGTGGGAGGCATGGCAGTGGGAGTCAGGTCAAACGATTGTAGGAGGGAGACTACTATGACTGACTGAGATGAGTCAGGCAGGTTGAAGTCGCCCAGTAGAAGGAGAGGGGTACCATCTTCCGGTAAGGAGCTGTCACACACTGTCACAACTGTCACACACTGTCACACATTGTCAAGTCTTGACAAATCCATCAAAAACAGCCAGTCAGCTAACCTTCCTTTCATAGACGACCACTGAGAAACACTTTGCAATAATAATAATAATAATAATAATAATAATAATACATTTATTTTATATAGCGCCTTACATAAGATATCTCAAAGCACTTTACAGACATTGAATTATAGTACATGGACAAACACAGTACATGGACTTTAACGCGTAGACACGAACAAAAACAAACAAACTCAGATGAGAAACGGCAGCCAAAACGCCGCAATGCCAAACGCAATGTCTATAAGACTGATGTCAGAATCTCAGAGAGGTACTGTAGTAGTGTATGACGTCAGGTTCCAAAGGGGCCCTGCCTTTCTGTATATGCAAAGTGCTGCCATAAAATGTGTTCATTTAAGCAGTTTTATATCCGTTTCCTTTTTTTTTTTACGTCACTAAAACTGTCTGGGGTGTCCTTGAAAAACAAGGACACGTCGTAGTGGCGTCGATGCGAAAGCTAGCTGGTCCTCACACAAAGTGCATTGCCTGTGTGAGTGGCCAACTGTGAGTGTACAACAGTATAACTGACTGGATTATTGACCCAGTGTGAGTTAGGGACATTGCGGGTCATAGAGGTGCTTTGCATCTAAAGAAGATGTACGTGAGAGAGGCTCTGTGCCCTACGGATACATGACGACACCGTCCTGTCCAGCCCACACAGAGACATGAGGACCTGGCCCACACAGAGACATGAGGACCTGCTCTACACACAGAGACACGAGGACCTGCTCTACACACAGAGACACGAGGACCTGCTCTACACACAGAGACACGAGGACCTGCTCTACACACAGAGACACGAGGAGGACCTGGCCCACACAGAGACACGAGGACCTGGCCCACACAGAGACATGAGGACCTGGCCCACACAGAGACACAAGGACCTGCTCTACACACAGAGACACGAGGACCTGGCCCACACAGAGACACGAGGAGGACCTGGCCCACACAGAGACATGAGGACCTGGCCCACACAGAGACACAAGGACCTGTCCCACACAGAGACACGAGGAGGACCTGGCCCACACAGAGACACGAGGACCTGGCCCACACAGAGACATGAGGACCTGGCCCACACAGAGACATGAGGACCTGGCCCACACAGAGACACAAGGACCTGGCCCACACAGAGACACGAGGACCTGGCCCACACAGAGACACGAGGACCTGGCCCACACAGAGACATGAGGACCTGGCCCACACAGAGACACGAGGACCTGGCCCACACAGAGACATGAGGACCTGGCCCACACAGAGACACGAGGACCTGGCCCACACAGAGACACGAGGACCTGGCCCACACAGAGACATGAGGACCTGGCCCACACAGAGACACGAGGACCTGGCCCACACAGAGACATGAGGACCTGGCCCACACAGAGACACGAGGACCTGGCCCACACAGAGACACAAGGACCTGGCCCACACAGAGACACGAGGACCTGTCCCACACAGAGACACCAGGACCTGGCCCACACAGAGACACGAGGACCTGGCCCACACAGAGACATGAGGACCTGGCCCACACAGAGACATGAGGACCTGGCCCACACAGAGACATGAGGACCTGGCCCACACAGAGACACCAGGACCTGGCCCACACAGAGACACCAGGACCTGGCCCACACAGAGACATGAGGACCTGGCCCACACAGAGACATGAGGACCTGGCCCACACAGAGACACGAGGACCTGCTCTACACAGAGACACGAGGACCTGACCCACACAGAGACACGAGGACCTGGCCCACACAGAGACATGAGGACCTGGCCCACACAGAGACATGAGGACCTGGCCCACACAGAGACATGAGGACCTGGCCCACACAGAGACACGAGGAGGACCTGGCTCTACACAGAGACATGAGGACCTGGCCCACACAGAGACACGAGGACCTGGCCCACACAGAGACACGAGGACCTGCTCTACACACAGAGACACGAGGACCTGTCCCACACAGAGACACGAGGAGGACCTGGCCCACACAGAGACATGAGGACCTGGCTCTACACAGAGACACCAGGACCTGGCCCACACAGAGACATGAGGACCTGGCCCACACAGAGACATGAGGACCTGGCCCACACAGAGACATGAGGACCTGGCCCACACAGAGACATGAGGCCCTGGCCCACACAGAGACATGAGGACCTGGCCCACACAGAGACATGAGGACCTGGCCCACACAGAGACATGAGGACCTGGCCCACACAGAGACATGAGGACCTGGCCCACACAGAGACATGAGGCCCTGGCCCACACAGAGACATGAGGACCTGGCCCACACAGAGACACGAGGACCTGGCCCACACAGAGACATGAGGAGGACCTGGCCCACACAGAGACACGAGGAGGACCTGGCCCACACAGAGACACGAGGAGGACCTGGCCCACACAGAGACACGAGGACCTGCTCTACACACAGAGACATGAGGACCTGCTCTACACACAGAGACACGAGGACCTGCTCTACACACAGAGACATGAGGACCTGCTCTACACACAGAGACACGAGGACCTGCTCTACACACAGAGACACGAGGACCTGCTCTACACACAGAGACACGAGGACCTGCTCTACACAGAGACACGAGGACCTGTCCCACACAGAGACACATGAGGACCTGCTCTACACACAGAGACAACAGAAGCTGTCCTACACAAAGACACTCAATCTCTAACCTCTGCCCTCTGTTCCATGATGAAGCATTTTAATTCTCCCAAGAGGCCCCTCTCTCTCTCTCTCTCTCTCTCTCTCTCTCTCTCTCTCTCTCTCTCTCTCTCTCTCTCTCTCTCTCTCTCTCTCTCTCTCTCTCCCTCTCTCGCTCTCTCTCCCTGGACACCAGCTACTGAGTCATGTAGGTGTTAACAAGGGCTGAGTGGAGAAGTGTCCGTTGTGCAAATCAATAAGCAAAAAACACCTTTGTCATTGAAAAAACAAGCGTGATCTCAGCATGGACACACACACACACACACACACACACACACGCACACACACGCACACACACACACACGCACACACACACACACACACACACACACACACACGCACACACACGCACACACACACACACACACACACACACACACACACACACACACACACGCACACACACACACACACGCACACGCACACGCACACACACACGCACACATGCACACACGCACACATGCACACTGTCACATGCAGGCTCTTACACTTGTACCGTACACACACATAGACATGTGCCCATTAAAAAAAATTTATTCTTTGCTTTGTTTACCCTTTTTATGTGAACATTATGGTGATGAACCATATAATTATATAGAAGAAACCTACGGGTCATGTTAACAATCGTTGCTCCTCTCTTTCTCTCTCTGTCTCTCTCTCTTAGCATCTTTCTAGTCCAATGCGGAGACCAATTTATTAGCACAAGATCAATTCCCTGTGGTTTAACCACTATACTGTACCCACTACAGTACGGCCCTTTAATCCTGTCCAGTTCAGAAATAGTGTTCAGTAATGTGTACGTGGCCTTGGCCTTAATCCTGCATCATTTATTTTAGAGTAAAAAATTGAAATGGAAAGTATTAAAGAAACTGTGGCTGAAGGGGATTGGGTGGCATGTGTGTGTTGAGGCTGAGTCTCTTCCTCTGTGGTTTCTGAGACATGGCAGACTTCCTGTAGTGTTGATGTGTGTCGACAGCCCTCTCATAACCTGCAGCTGGATATTGATTTGAGGTCACAGCAGGGTGCGTTGTCCCCACAGGCTCTAAACAAGCTAGTAGCACCATTACCATGATGTCTGCCTGTCATCTCTCTCTCTCTCTCTCTCTCTCTCTCTCTCTCTCTCTCTCTCTCTCTCTCTCTCTCTCTCTCCCTCTTTTAAATCCTCCTCCTTCCCATGTTCCCCCTCCTCTCCTCTCTTCTCCCCTCTTTCTCCATCCCTTAATCTCTCTCCTTTCTCCTCTCCTCTTGCTCCCTCCCTCCTGCTGCTCCCTTGCGCCTTCTTGTCCTCTTCCTGCTCCTCCTTTTCTTAACTCTCTTCTTCTTCTCCCTCCTCCCATTCATATTCCTCTTCCCCTCTTCCCCCCATCTCCTCCCCCTCCTCCCATTGCTATTCCTCTTCCCCTCCTCCTCCTCTTCCTCCCATTCCTATTCCTCTTCACACCCTCCTCCCCCCTACTCCTTCTCTCATTCCTATTCCTCTTCCCCCTCCCCCTCCTCCTTCTCTCATTCCTATTCCTCCTCCCCCTCCTCCTCCCCCCCCCCCTCCCCCCAGTCAGATTGATGTATGTGTCAGAAGAGCTTCTCTCAAATCAATACTGTTTTTACTGGTTAACTGCTGACGTCTCTCTGCCCGCCCTCTGCTTCTCTCACCCCCCCTCTCTCTCTCTCTCTGTGTGTTTTCCTCATCCCTCTCTTCCTGGCTCTCCTTGGTTGGTCCTGTCTCTCGTCTACCGTTTATTCATTTTTCGATAAAGAATGATTGAAAACATAGTCCACATGCTGGGATTAATGCGTGTGCCTCGACCTCTGACCTCCCCACACAGTGACCTCTACCAGTGCAGCCAGGAGAGCCTTTTTGACGTCCTGTTATTACTACTGCAGTACTTTCCCAGCTGTTGTCTAGGAATTAAAGGGTTAAGGAGCTTGTTTCAGTTTATATTCACATTTCAACCCAGAGTTTTCTATTGTTGTTCTATTACCTACAAGCTGGATACATGTCCTAACTCATATAACCTTTGCAAAGTAAATCCTTTTCCTTTCCTTTGGTTTTATACTGAACCAAACATTGTTCAGCATTGATGAGCATTCTAAAAGCAATTCTTAAAAATATTCAATTTTAAAAACAATCTTAAATTGTATTTAACACTGTATTTTGTATTTTGTTTTGTTTTTTTGTTTTCTGTTTCTTTGCTTGCATGTAATTTTAGCCATCTTAATTGTTAGTTTCATTGTGTATTGTATGTTGAGTACTGGCTTTTAATAATTCTGTTTTGCAATAATTGTTTTTTTATGTTTTTTGTGTGGACCCCAGGAAGACTATCTGGTTGCCATGGCACCAGCTAATGGGGATCCGTAATAAAATAAAATCAAACCAAACAGATTTTTAGATATTAGTATGCCGGCGTTTCCCGAATCAGACGTGTGTTGCGCAAACACACTGGCGTCGGCATCTAGTGTGACGTATAAAATAACATTTTATTAAAAACGTTGCACTTTGCATATATATATTTTTTATTATTATCTTTTCCCCCCTTTTTTTCGTTTTTCTCCCCTCCCAATGTTAGTCGTTATGCCAATTCCCAATCCCCTTCCTGGTTGTTGCACACTCTACCCCCTACCGTCGGTCTGGGAGGGCGGAGACTATCACATGCTTCCTCCGACACATTGTGTACCCAGCCCACCGCTTCTTTTCACCTGGCAGCGCGGACTCTCACTGGGAGAGTGTAACGTGTGGAAGGTCACACTACCTCTCTTAGATCCTTCCCTCGCTGTGCAGGTGCCCCGACCGAACTGTAGGAGTCGCTGTCCACAACGACCCGGACCCACCCACCGGCTTCCCTCCCGCTGACTCTGCCAATCGAGCCAGTATGACGGCCGGTCAAGCCGGAGGCAACGCTGACAGCTGGATTCGATACCAGTGTCTCTTGCGTTGGTGACGAGCGCTTAGTCCGCTGCGCCACCCAGCCGCACCCTTGCACTTTGCATTTCTTCTCAGCTCTTGTTTTTGTTTGTAATAAATAAAGGTGCAGTACTTTACTGTAGAACGCCAGGGGTGACGCTGGGCTGAACTGGAGTGTTGAGGTGCTCTGGCTGAGCTGTGAACTCTCTTCAAACGCAAGCAAAGTTGCGTATGTGCAGCATATAGGTTTTTTGTGTATTTGCAACTTTATGTTAATTTTATATATACAGTATATATGCAATTTATTTTGTATGTTTAGAGATACAACTGTATCTAATGCATTTTTGATATAATTTCTTTTTTATCCACTTTTTTTCTCCTATTTTTCAATTTTTTTCTCCCATCCCAAATTAGCCGTGCAAATTCTCCCCTCCCCTGTGTTGAACGTTGCTCGCATATGCCTCCCACTGGTCGGCTGTAGGGAGGATAGAAGCCTTGCATCACGATGCATCACCTCCGATACATGTGGAGGCAGCCTGTCACATCTTTTCACCTGCCAGCGCGGACTCTCATTGGCGAGGTGTAACGTGTGGGAGGCTCACACTACCCCCGCTATTTTCCTGTCTCTGCTGTGCAGGCGTCCCCCAACCGACCTGTAGGAGTCGCTGTTTACAACGTCCAGATTACCACCCATCGACTCCCCTCCAGCTAACTCTGCCAATAGAGTTAGTATGACGGCCGGCCCAAGCCGGAGGCAACGCCGACAGTCGGAGTCGAACCCGGTGTCTCTTGCGTTGGTGACGAGCGCAATGTCCGCTGCGCCACCCAGCCGCCATAATTTCTGATAATTAAAAGGCAGGAGAGGTACCTCTATAAACTGTGGGCTCGCGCTGTGTTCTTCAGTTAGCAGTTACACCAGAGAATAAAGTAAAGCCACTGAAGAAGATCAACTCTTTGTTTGTTTTCATTTATTCTTTCAGATGGCTAAATGTCACCCAAGCACTTCCACTTGTACCTTTAATAGTTTGTTTGTTTATATTCTTTGTATCGTGATTTGTTACATTGTTTGAGGGGACTATAACGTTAGGTAACTGCATACTATAGTGGACGCAACTGTCACTAATGCTAACATTAGCTCCTTAGAGATTGAAGCTGTTCTTCTCTTTTTGACAATCCAATCCATGACAGTACATTAGCTAGGGTCTTTAGGACTATGACTGTTGGTAGCTGTTGTTGATTTTGTTTAAATATGCTGAATTGTAATTTTACTTGTTATTGTTGTTCCAACTAAATTAAAGGGGAACTATTTTACTATTTCTTTCACTATTTGGGCACTTTTACACAATTCCTGTGAGTTTATGGAACACCTCTGTAATTTCTTTTTTTTTTAATTCATTGTTTTGTATTTCTAATCAAGTCCTCAAAAACAGCATTTTCTACCTCAAGATCTTAAGCCGTTTTGAGCCTGGGCTCCAACCACTGTAACCCTAACCCTAACCCTGCCACATCAACTGCTACATTATTATGCAGCTGAGTCTCTCTGACATCACAAATCAGCACATTTTCAGATGACTCAGTTCAGTGAGGGTGAATATTGTGAGAGGAGAATTGGAAGAATGCGCCAATATGAGAATTAGAGACATAGATCATATTAATATAAGTCCATATAGCTAGGAAACAATGCTAAACACTGAAAAAGGCCATTTGTAAGATAGTTCCCCTTTAAATGAAATGACCTACCTGGGTTCCATCCTAGAGGCAAATCTTTCCTGTGACATGGCAACCAATGTAATCAAAAAAGTCAACCAACGAACTAGATTCTTGTACCGAAAAAAAATAAAAAAAAAAAAAAAAAAAATCTAACCCTAACTAACCGTACTGTCATGCACTTGTCCTAATAAACTAACCTACACTGTAGCACTCAACACTTGATGAACATTGTTACTCAGCTGATAGAGTTGTGCCCTTCCTGATGGCTTGTCGTACAGAACTTGTAAGTCGCTTTCGATAAAAGCGTCAGCTAAATGACTAAATGTAAATGTATGCTTGCACCTCATGGTACCAAAGCACCTCAAAGGCCCTAAAAACAAGGCTACAAACATCACAAAACAAACTGGTCAGACTACTGCTGGGCCTTACCCCTAGAACCCACCTCACCCCTGCCCACTTTGATTACCTAGGATGGCTTAGAGTAGACGACAGAGTACAGCAACTTGCAATGGGCCTGGTCTACTAGATACACTACACCACACAGGTACCCATGTACATGTCGAAATACTTCCCAAAGATCAGTGAATTCCACGACCACAACACCAGAGGGAGTTCCACAAATCACGTTCAACCCATATTCGGCTCAAACAAGGGACTAAACACGTTTCGCAATTATGCCACATCAATGTGGAACGCTCTACCCAAAGCTGTAAAGAAATGTGAATCCCTACCCTCCTTCAAAACCGCTCTCAAAGAGCACCTACGGGTGGCTGGAATTAGAAACTGGCCCCTGTAAATGTCCCCTGGCCCCCACCAATGTACAGTTTCTTCCCCTTCGGATGTATATATTTTTTTATGATCTCTTTTTACTACACAGTTGTGTCTATCTGTATGTCTTGTATGTCATAAATGTCCTGATGAATTGAAAATGGGGGACCCCGATGTAAACGATGCATCCTCTTAGCAGTTGTTTTGTATTGAGCCGTACTGTATTGTACCCATTCTGCAATCTGTCAATAAAGTTTTCAATCAATCAATCAAACGATTAAGCTAAGCTAACATGCTAGCTAACGTCAGCTGTCACTTTACCGTCACCATAGCAACGGTAAACGTTCACATGTGGGCTTAATGGAATGTAAACTGACAGAGCAGTTAGTATTTAGTAAACCTCTAGCCTACAAAATAATTAGTTTAATTTATAATACTCACCATTGCATTGCATTCATTGTCATTTATTATTATTTTGGGATTCTGTGATTGTTGCCATGTATATATTGTACATTGTTCTAAGCCAGATCAGTTGGCACTTACACCAGAGAATAAAGTAACACCACTGAAGACCAGCCAACTCACTGTTTGTTTTATGTTTTAATTTATACTTTCATTAAAATATATTCATCCTGAATCTGATTCGTGGGTGCAACATATTCAACATGTTGATGCGTACAATTTGTGCGAGCAATGAAATTGAAGCACTTGCAGAATATTTTGAGAAAGCTTGGGATAAACGTACAAAAATAACATAATACAGTATGTGATGTATTTATTTTGGCCTCTGATGGTGTGCATGGTGTAGCTTACAAACCTTGGGAAGTGAATGTTATATTAAATTATTGTTTGTTGTGTCTTATAATCCCGTAAGGGATGGGTCGTCGGACATGACACACATTTGCACTTTTTAATCTAATCTAATCTAACGTTTACATGCCTCCAGTGCCTGTGCTCATGGTCTACATGCATATGTGCATCCATTCCTGCTCCTCCTCTTCTCCTCCACTCCTCTTCCTCCCATTCCTATTCCTCTCCCTCCTCCTCCTCTTCTCCTCCACTCCCCCTCTCTTCTTCTTCTTCTCCCTCCTCCCATTCCTATTCCTCCTCCTCCTCCCCCCTCCTCTTCCTCCCATTCCTATCCCTCCCCCTCCTCCTCCTCTTCCTCCCATTCCCATTCATCTCCCCCCCCCCCCCCCTCCTCTGCCTCCCATTCCCATTCATCCCCCCCCCCTCCTCTTCCTCCCATTCCTATTCCTCCCCCCTCCTCCCCCCTCCTCCCATTCCTATTCTGGAAGAACACGTTTTACACTATTTCTGGGGATCCCTTTTCACCTACTGTGGGCTATAGCTCAAGTTTCATCACCTAGTGGTAAACACCATTGGATACCTTTAACCAACGTTATCCATCATCTCCATTCCACCCAACAGCCACATGCCCAGAAAACAAACCTCTACCCACACTCCTCCTGCTCCCTCTCCTCCTCCGTCTCAATCACTTGCTTTCTATATCCCTCCCTCTCCTCATCCTCCATCTCAATCACTTGCTTTCTATATCCCTCCCACTCTACCTCCTCCTTCTCCTCCATCTCAATCACTTGCTTTCTATATCTCTCCCTCTCTACCTCCTCCTCCTCCTCCTCCTTCTCCTCCTCCTCCTCCTCCTCCTCCTCCTCCTCCTCCTCCTCCTCCTCCTCCTCCTCCATCATCATCTCATATCTGTACATATCCCTTACCTACTATTACTAGTTATGCTGCTGGCCAGTATGACTACGACCATAGTGTCTTTATACTTGCATCACTGTACATATTGGTATTACAACTCTGTATACATCTGATTAGCACCACACCCAGTAGTACTAATTTATATATTTTCCTCCTCCGTCTCAATCACTTGTTTTCTATATCCCGCCCTCTCCTCCTCTTCCTCCTCCTCCTCCACCTGTCGTCCTTTCCTCTCTCTTCCTCATCAACATCCCTTAAAGGAGCAGTCCACCTTTGATCAACTGGTCTCGGTCGAGTCTGCTGATTGACACAAAATATAGTTTTGCAATCATATACGAGGTGTTGTTGACGTCGTCAGGGCTGTCTCTGAACACGTTAAAATCAGGAACATAGTAAATCACTTTGACGTATGTTGTTCGTATAGCCTCATGTCTGGAAGACTACAGCGGGGAGGGGGAGGGGGAGAGTTGGATGTCTGAAACAATGTGAGTGAAACTGGCTATATCTGGCTATACCTCTCCCACTTAAAGCGGTTCAGCTCAAATCCTTCCTGACTGGCAGACCCCAGGTGGTGAGAGCAGGCAACTGCACCTCCTCATCCATCACCCTCAACATAGGGGCCCCCCAGGGCTGTGTTCTGAGTCCCCTCCTCTACTCCCTGTACACACACGACTGTGTGGCTCAGCGGAGTAGCAATACAATCATCAAATTTGCTGACGACACAGTGGTGGTGGGCCTGATCTCTGCCAACGACGAGAGGGCCTACCTGGAAGAGGTCAAGGTCCTGGCGGGATGGTGCCAGGAAAACAGCCTCTCCCTGAACGTCAGCAAAACAAAGGAGATGATTGTGGACTTCAGGAGGTCGGGGGTCAAGGACTACAGCCCCCTCAGCATCGACGGGGCACCGGTTGAGAGAGTCAACAGCTTTAAGTACCTCGGAGCCTACATATCCGAGGACTTGACATGGACCACACACATTGACAGTGTTGTGAAGAAGGCACGACAACGCCTCTACTTCCTCAGGCGCCTAAGGAAGTTCCAAGTCAGTCAGAAGATCCTTAAGAACTTCTACTCATGTACAATAGAGAGCATCTTGACCGGCAACATCACCTCCTGGTTTGGGAATAGCACTGCACAAGACCGAAGCAGACTACAAAGAGTGACACGTTCAGCCGAACGCACAATTGGAGGGGGGCTCCCCACCCTCCAGAACATTTACAACAAGCGTTGCACGGGCAAGGCTAAGAGAATCATTAAAGACTCCAGTCACCCGAACAACTGCCTCTTTGAACTGCTGCGGTCAGGCAAGCGATACCGGAGTCTCAAGGCGAGCACAGAAAGACTCAGAAGAAGCTTCTATCCCCAGGCCATCAGGCTGCTAAACGAACAATGAATGAACACTACACAACAACAACCACCAAACGCACATAGCACACACATCCACACGCACACACTCACTTTAAACAAACACACTGTAGCACCCACTCCACACACTTTATAGCAGACACCCACTTTAAACTAACACACTGTAGCACCCACTCCCCACACTTTATATTTATTGATGAAGGATTGCACTACAACTCGTACACCTTACTGTAAATTGTACCTAAAATTGTACCTCATCCCATTTCTGCTTTGCACTAGATAGTACTGTACATTAGTACACTGCATAGTATTGTATATTATATGGTAACTCAGAACATTGTACATATGTCTATACCGAACACTGTGACCTCATTTTTCTTCTTCTAAATTACATGCTATATTATGTTATTTGATACTATCTTGTCTAGCACAGTCTCTGGAGCGTAACAGTAAGAAGCATTTTGTATGAAAGTATTCTGTACTTCTGTATGACAACTATTAAAGAACTTGAACTTGAACTTGAAATCTCAAATCGTGGCGGACACTTCTGGGTAGAGGAGCGTTCTCCAAAATGTGGGTCGTGGGGAGATTAGAACGGGCCTCCAAACGATTCTCTGAAGTGTCATAATGAAGCCGAAGCCCTCTCTCACGTCCACTGAACAATAGACACGTTGTTGGGGTTAGGTGTCTTTTCTAGAACCCAGGAGCGGAACACAGAGCCGAGCGGTTTAGAATATTTAATGAGAGTATGGGAAGCAAGGTCCTAACCTCCACCTAACACATTAGAATCGACGCATTTCGATTAATCGATGCATCGTTACACCCCTAGTGTTGATATGTCTTGTGTGTTTGTTTCATACGTGTATGTATGTGTGCGTGTGTCTGTTTATCTCATGTGTGTTTATCTCATACTGTATCTGTATGTGTGTGTGGATGTGTTTATCTTCTGTGTGTGTTTGTGTTTTGTCTAATATGCGTGTGCGTGTGTGACTGTGTGTTTATCTCATATAGTGTGTGTGTGTGTGTGTGTGTGTGTGTGTGTGTGTGTGTGTGTGTGTGTGTGTGTGTGTGTGTGTGTGTGTGTGTGTGTGTGTGTGTGTGTGTGTGTGTGTGTGTGTGTGTGTGGGCTGGAGGTGAAGCAAGCCAAGTGCGCCGTACTCCATGAGCGCCGCAGTGGAGGCAACCGCTGGTATAAGGCCAAGAACGACAAGCCCCCCTCCTTTCTTGTAATGGGCCAACCCATCAAGGTGTATTCCCATAATGAGACCTACCCATACCTTGGCCACAGGTTTAACATCGCTGGAGAGTGGGGGGAGCAGGTCGAGGAGCTCACTACAGAGTTTCTCCATCGTCTACACCTGATTGACCTGTCCCCCCTCCCCGTCATCATGAAGTTCCAAGCTGTGAGAGAGGTGGCTCTGGCTAAAATCCAACACCTTTTTGCCAATGTACACATCCCTCTCAAGGCACTGAGAGAAATGACAAACAAAACTGTTCAGCTGGTCAGAAAGTGGGTAGGCCTCAACACACACTCCACACGGGGCATGATCTTTCTCCCATGTGGAGAGGGAGGGCTGGGAGTCCCCAATCTCTCCCTCTCTCTCCCTCTCTCCCTCGCCCCCTCTCCCTCTGCCTCTCTCCCCTACGGCACCAAAGTAACCATGTCGATAAATCATTGTGTTTCATAGGTTTCAATCTACTGATGGCATAGATTTTCACTGTAGCTCCACCATAAAGTGTCTATTTGGTATGGTTAATTTACTTAAGATCAATGTTCCTTGCGGTGGCTGTTGCCTGGCTGAATTATGAGTGTATATTAAGTGTGTGTGTGTGTGTGTGTGTGTGTGTGTGTGTGTGTGTGTGTGTGTGTGTGCGTGCGTGCGTGCGTGCGTGCGTGCGTGCGTGCGTGCGTGTGTGTGTGTGTGTATAATACGTGTAATAAAGTTGTTATAAAAGCTCTTTATTCAAAAAGGGAGCACATCAGATATTACATTATAACTGTAGTTACAGTTATCATTTTCTTTATATAGCTACACATGTACAGGTACATATAATGTTGTGTTGATTTATTGTAATAGTATATCCTGACCTCTGACCTCTGAGACTGGACGCGGGTGCAGAATGGACGGATGCAAGGGGCAAGAGGCAAGACGCCAATCACAGGGTTTTTAAATGCATCATGGAGTCATTGTCCTGTCATGTCCGGCATTCCAAGAAAATAGCCTTGATGTGGATTTTATCCTGAACCGTGTGCTGAGAACAGACCTCATCGTATCATGGGTTAGGATATCTTTTATGGCACAGACCTCATCGTTTCATGGGTTAGGATATCTTTTATGACACAGACCTCATCGTATCATGGGTTAGGATATCTTTTATGACACAAACCTCATCGTATCATGGGTTAGGATATCTTTTATGACACAGACCTCATCGTATCATGGGTTAGGATATCTTTTATGACACAGACCTCATCGTATCATGGGTTAGGATATCTTTTATGACACAAACCTCATCGTATCATGGGTTAGGATATCTTTTATGACACAGACCTCATCGTATCATGGGTTAGGATATCTTTTATGACACAAACCTCATCGTATCATGGGTTAGGATATCTTTTATGACACAAACCTCATCGTATCATGGGTTAGGATATCTTTTATGGCACAGACCTCATCGTATCATGGGTTAGGATATCTTTTATGGCACGGACCTCATCGTATCATGGGTTAGGATATCTTTTATGACACAAACCTCATCGTATCATGGGTTAGGATATCTTTTTATGGCACAGACCTCATCGTATCATGGGTTAGGATATCTTTTATGACACAAACCTCATCGTATCATGGGTTAGGATATCTTTTATGACACAAACCTCATCGTATCATGGGTTAGGATATCTTTTATGACACAAACCTCATCGTATCATGGGTTAGGATATCTTTTATGGCACAGACCTCATCGTATCATGGGTTAGGATATCTTTTATGGCACAGACCTCATCGTATCATGGGTTAGGATATCTTTTATGGCACAGACCTCATCGTATCATGGGTTAGGATATATTTTATGACACAGACCTCATCGTTTTCAGGGGTTAGGATATCTTTTATGACACAGACCTCATCGTTTTCAGGGGTTAGGATATCTTTTATGACACAGACCTCATAGTTTTCAGGGGTCAGCACCGAGGATGAGACCAGATACTTTATTGATCCCCTCTGGGGAAATTGAAGTATCCAATAGCTCAGTCAACATTCAGTTGACAAACAGACATAAATGGACACACAATAAAAAGAGTAAAACGAGTAAAACAATGGGGTGACAAAACAATAAAATCAGTACTTAACTTAAGAAGTAACAAATTAAAAACACAGAGAGGGGGGGGGGGGGTGGGGGGGGGGGGCTCACGAGCCGCTGCCCTCGCCTGAGGTGTTAAACTGTCCCGCTGAGGGACAAAAGACCATGCAGCGAGGAGAACAGGAGAGAGAGACCATGCAGAGAGGAGAACAGGAGAGAGAGACCATGCAGAGAGGAGAACAGGAGAGAGAGACCATGCAGAGAGGAGAACAGGAGAGAGAGACCATGCAGAGAGGAGAACAGGAGAGAGAGACCATGCAGCGAGGAGAACAGGAGAGAGAGACCATGCAGCGAGGAGAACAGGAGAGAGAGAGACCATGCAGCGAGGAGAACAGGAGAGAGAGAGACCATGCAGAGAGGAGAACAGGAGAGAGAGACCATGCAGAGAGGAGAAACAGGAGAGAGAGACCATTCAGAGAGGAGAACAGGAGAGAGAGAGAGACCATGCAGAGAGGAGAACAGGAGAGAGAGAGACCATGCAGAGAGGAGAACAGGAGAGAGAGAACATGCAGAGAGGAGAACAGGAGAGAGAGACCATGCAGAGAGGAGAACAGGAGAGAGAGAGACCATGCAGAGAGGAGAACAGGAGAGAGAGAGACCATGCAGAGAGGAGAACAGGAGAGAGATACCATGCAGAGAGGAGAACAGGAGAGAGAGACCATGCAGAGAGGAGAACAGGAGAGAGAGAGACCATGCAGAGAGGAGAACAGGAGAGAGAGACCATGCAGAGAGGAGAACAGGAGAGAGAGACCATGCAGCGAGGAGAACAGGAGAGAGAGACCATGCAGAGAGGAGAACAGAGAGAGAGAGAGACCATGCAGCGAGGAGAACAGGAGAGAGGAGAGACCATGCAGAGAGGAGAACAGGAGAGAGAGACCATGCAGAGAGGAGAACAAGGAGAGAGAGAGACCATTCAGAGAGGAGAACAGGAGAGAGAGACCATGCAGTGAGGAGAACAGGAGAGAGAGACCATGCAGAGAGGAGAACAGGAGAGAGAGACCATGCAGAGAGGAGAAACAGGAGAGAGAGACCATGCAGAGAGGAGAACAGGAGAGAGAGACCATTCAGATTCAGATTCAGAGTTTTATTTGCCACATGGAAGCAATACAATCATAGAGTTTTCATACAAAATCATAAATACCATACCAATGGGCAAAAGGAGCAGGAAGAAGAATAATTCTTATACAGTAGTTACCTGCCCCCTATTCGTAAACTAAACAAGTATTACTTGATGGTCGCGCGTATACAACCTAATTTACACAAAATAATCATTTTGTACAACCTAATTTGTAAGGACAACAGAAGAGAGACCTTGCAGCGAGGACAACAGGACAGAGATGGAGAGGTTGAGATGCTGAAATGCAACGGCAGCACAGTATAATGAAGTCACAACAAGCTACAGAAAAAAAACACTGAATGCTGGAATGCTGCGTGACCTCTCCCTCCCCTCCTCTCTCTCTCTCTCTCTCTCTCTCTCTCTCTCTCTCGCTCT
>NW_028169219.1:0-12199 GCF_963971535.1 Notolepis coatsorum | reverse complement strand
CAACAGATGCCTTTAGTCTCATATGACACCAGTATCTAATGTACAGGTTCTTCCCCTTCGGATGTACAGTATATATTTTTCCTATGATCTTTGAATTTTTTTCTTACAAAGTACTGTAATCTGTTAATAAAGTTTTCAATCAATCAATCATTCTTCACTCTAGCTTTAAAACTGAGCCCTGCTACACTGGCCTGCAGAAGCTAACCGCAGTAGCTAAGCAAAGAGTGAAACTGAGTAAAAAAGGCTTTAAAGTTCTTTGACTATCCAGTGATTCTGTAGTTACTGTCATTCTGTTTACCCTTTTCCTCTAAAACAGAGCAAGATTGAACTCTGAAACTGTGTCACACGATAAAACAGATATCGGAGAAGTTTCACTTTCACTTAGTTATAACTACATTTTGGGAAACTAAATTGTACAGTAGTTAGTGCGGTTTGCTTCTGCAGAGCAGTGTAGCCTCTGAAAGACAGTCCCGTCGGTACTCCTGTAGGTCCTCGAGGGTTAAAAAAGTTATTTTATATTTGAAAGGCCCAACCTGTGGTTGCTTGGACCATATCAACGCGGGGTATTTTCATATACGTCTGTGGCGAGTTTGATCTGTAGATGAAAAAGCTCGAAAAGTAATTAAAATAAAATGCCCTCCCCATTCAACCAGAACTGAAAATGAAATCCGACATCATAATCAAATTGCACTGCTGCCTGAAATGGTTGAAAGAAGGTTTTATGGACGGTTATGTTGACGCACCTAATATTAAACATCCAGAATTACAGAAAAAACAAAACACGACATAATCTTTCAACCATCTCAGTCAACGCAGTTTGATGATGTGAACTCAGAACCCGTACAACTACAGATAATAAGATCTTCAGGGAAATGTCTAATTATGTAGAATTACAACCTAAAAGAACATGTTGGTGCAGTATTCCTGTAAAGCCTGATCCAGATTATCGTGTATATTTACATATATTCTTGAAGAGTTTGATCTGTTGATGGAAATATACTTTTTTTAACCACATTCGGAATACACTTTTTATTTTTATTTGTATCCAATTTTAGTCGTTATGCCAATTCCCAATCCCCTTCCTGGTCGTTGCACACTCTACCCCCTACCGTCGGTCCGGGAGGGCGGAGACTATCACATGCTTCCTTCCTCCGACATATGTGTAGCCAGCCCACCGCTTCTTTTCACCTGGCAGCGCGGACTCTCACTGGGAGTGTAACGTGTGGAAGGTCACACACACTACCTCTCTTAGATCCTTCCCATGCTGTGCAGGCGGCGTTTTCCTTAATGCCAAGCAAGCAGTGCAAAAATGCTTCCGCATTCGTCACCGCACGCCAGTGCGGTAAAGCGCCCTTCTTTTCAGACAAATGCTACCGTGCGTGCACCGGCGGCGGCGTGCTCGCTCAGGTGCGTGCGTGCGCCGGCGTGCTCGCGCGAGGTGCCCGCGCATGCGCATGAGATCCCGCCTTGGTTCGACACGAGCGGAGCTCAATATATATAAGTCACCGCCCCTTATTCAGTATCTAGCAATAGCTCAATTGGCAAGGCCACATGGCTGTGGATCCTATGGCTCGTTTGCTGGCGAGTTCGAATCCCATCGAAAATATTTTTTAACGTGATTTTTTTTTAACGTGTATTCTTTCGCCGGTTAAGGTTAGGCATGGTTAAGGTTAAGGTTAAGGTTAGGCATTGTTTCGGAGTTGGTTAAGGTTAGAACGGTTAAGTTTAGGCGCTGTTAAGGAGCTGGTTAAGGTTAGAGTTTGTCAAAGAGAATGGCAATATAATTTCTATGGTTAAGGTTAGGCATGGTTAAGGTTAAGGTTAAGGTTAGGCATTGTTTCGGAGTTGGTTAAGGTTAGAACGGTTAAGTTTAGGCGTTGTTAAGGAGCTGGTTAAGGTTAGAGTTTGTCAAAGAGAATGGCAATAGACAGCCTATTTCCGCGCGACCTGGGCGCTGGGCGGCGGAAAATGAAAGGCGCATTACTGCACGCCACTACGGTAAATTTTTGCACTGCTTGCTTGGCATAAAGCTACACGCGTGCAGGCGCCCCGACCGAACTGTAGGAGTCGACCAGGACCCACCCTCGCCGGGTTTCCCACCCGCTAACACTGCCAATTGTGTTAGTATGGACGGTCGGCCAAGCCGGAGGCACCACAGCTGGATTCGATCCCACTGTCTCTGTGGTGGTAGACAGACGCTTAGTCCGCTGCGCTACCTGGCCGCGCCTCATTCGGAATATAGATCAGTTCTCCGTGTTGAGAAGCCAAATAGACAGTGAATACAATTAGAGATCCATATCGCTTGTTGTCTAGCATTAGTTCTCGTATCAAGAGCTCAACTAGAGAATTAAAGCGTCCATTCATTATTATGTCTTCAAGGAACATGCCAACATTTTGGGAAATGCGCTTATACTCTAGAGTCAGACAAGAGGATAGATACCAATTTCCTCTCTGTGCGTTCAGTATAGAAAACAATCCGGCTGCAAGTTAGCCTACCAGCTATAGGCTAGCTGGTCCATATCCGCTTCCATTCATTTGTGCTAAGCTAGGCTAAATTGCAGCGGGATAGCTCTCTACTGAACACACAGAGAGGAAATTGGTATCTATCTCCTTGTCTGACTCTGGTGAATGCATCATGTTGACATGCCCCTTTAATGTTGGCGTTGGGGCTACCCATTTGTTCATAATTTGAATCACTGTGATTAGGCCTTTAATAAAAAAATCATAACCCAAACCTCTAAAGACAGTTCAAACCAGCCATAAAGCCACGAGGGGGGGGGGGGGGGGGGGGGGACCTATGACTATAATGGCCTCATTTCTTCCATTTGCTTTTAATATCACAGGTCCTGGGTGCAATTTAACATCTAGGTTAATGCCATAGTGAGCTATCGATTTTTCCTACAGAACACACAGACAGGGTGGGGGGGGGGGGGGGTGTACAATTTGCCCACTACATTACCTGATCACAGACCGCATTGTCTGATATCGATGAACCATTTCTTTTTTTTCGAGAGGCCAATCTTCTCTCCTTTCTTCCTATTCAGCGCGAGTACTAGTCTAAGATACAGTCGATCCTGCCGAGTGCCCGGCATCATAATTTGCATCCAAAATCACGTTGAATCGAGACGCCGGAGTGGAAAATGACACGGAGAGGTCTGCTCAGTCGCTCTCAAATTGGGCATCGCTCACAAATGACATAATTCTGGAGCAGGCTGCCAGGGCCGCTGCTGCACATACAGTAGAGTGTTTTTATTTATTTATTTCGCTTTCGACACTGTCACTCGACACTATATAAATACCATCGTCCAATCTGGCACACTATTCTCCATCATTCTCCGTAGCAGAAATAACAAACATAATGTACCTTCAGCGCGTGTTTCTTTTATTGTCATCGTTGCTGCCGCTGCTGCCGTTAGTGTTATGATTATGATTATGCATATCTTAGCTCTTCTCATTTGCATAGAATTAATAGCTTAGCTTCTACACAGTATACTGTACCCACGGGGATATCCTAACTTTGTCCAACGCAAGGCTATAGTATAATGTGTCTTTACTGTGTCCTAGAAGATAGTATGTACTACTGGCGCCTGCCTCGGCCCCACTCTTCCTCAAGGACTTTGTTTTTATATCAGTATGCAAAGCGCGGTGGGTTGTTGTGGGCACTCTGTGTCTGTGTATTCCTTATCCGATTAGCCTGAGACTTGGGGAATAGGTTGACAGTCAGCTGAGTACCTGCACTCTTGGTAAATGGGTAAATGGACCGCATTTACATGTGCACAGCGCTTTTATATCAGAAAAAGCACTTTACAACTTATGCCTCACATTAACGCATTCGCTCAGACGTTCACACACCGACGACGTGCGTATAGCCTCCTCTGAAGGAAATCTGTTTCCGGGTGTATAATATATATATTATGTATATATAAAATGAGTCTCCTCAGAATATACTATATTATAATGAGTCTACTCAGACTATACTATATTATAACTAGTCTATTCTGCTAAATATTCATGACTGGATGTGGGGGCGTGACCTCTCGCTGATGTACACCGTGGTACTCGATTCCATTGTCCTGTCAGCCGTCTGCTCCGGCTGAAGCCCCTCCCACCAGCTGTCTGCTCCGTCTGAAGCCCCTCCCACCAGTCGTCTGCTCCGTCTGAAGCCCCTCCCACCAGCCGTCTGCTCCGTCTGAAGCCCCTCCCACCAGCCGTCTGCTCCGGCTGAAGCCCCTCCCACCAGTCGTCTGCTCCGTCTTAAGCCCCTCCCACCAGTCGTCTGCTCCAGCTGAAGCCCCTCCCACCAGCTGTCTGCTCCAGCTGAAGCCCCTCCCACCAGCCGTCTGCTCCGTCTGAAGCCCCTCCCACCAGCCGTCTGCTCCGGCTGAAGCCCCTCCCACCAGCCGTCTGCTCCGGCTGAAGCCCCTCCCACCAGCCGTCTGCTCCGTCTGAAGCCCCTCCCACCAGCCGTCTGCTCCGTCTGAAGGCCCTCCCACCAGCCGTCTGCTCCGGCTGAAGCCCCTCCCACCAGCCGTCTGCTCCGTCTGAAGGCCCTCCCACCAGCCGTCTGAAGCCCCTCCCACCAGCCGTCTGCTCCAGCTGAAGCCCCTCCCACCAGCCATCTGCTCCGTCTGAAGGCCCTCCCACCAGCCGTCTGCTCCGGCTGAAGCCCCTCCCACCAGCCGTCTGCTCCGGCTGAAGCCCCTCCCACCAGCCGTCTGCTCCAGCTGAAGGCCCTCCCACCAGCCGTCTGCTCCGGCTGAAGCCCCTCCCACCAGCCGTCTGCTCCGTCTGAAGGCCCTCCCACCAGCCGTCTGCTCCGGCTGAAGCCCCTCCCACCAGCCGTCTGCTCCGTCTGAAGGCCCTCCCACCAGCCGTCTGAAGCCCCTCCCACCAGCCGTCTGCTCCAGCTGAAGCCCCTCCCACCAGCCATCTGCTCCGTCTGAAGGCCCTCCCACCAGCCGTCTGCTCCGGCTGAAGCCCCTCCCACCAGCCGTCTGCTCCGGCTGAAGCCCCTCCCACCAGCCGTCTGCTCCAGCTGAAGGCCCTCCCACCAGCCGTCTGCTCCGGCTGAAGCCCCTCCCACCAGCCGTCTGCTCCGTCTGAAGGCCCTCCCACCAACCGGCTGAAGCCCCTCCCACCAGCCGTCTGCTCCAGCTGAAGCCCCTCCCACCAGCCGTCAGCTCCGTCTGAAGCCCCTCCCACCAGCCGTCTGCTCCGTCTGAAGCCCCTCCCACCAGCCGGCTGAAGCCCCTCCCACCAGCCGTCTGCTCCGACTGAAGCCCCTCCCACCAGCCGTCTGCTCCGTCTGAAGGCCCTCCCACCAGCTGTCTGCTCCGGCTGAAGCCCCTCCCACCAACCGGCTGAAGCCCCTCCCACCAGCTGTCTGCTACAGCTGAAGCCCCTCCCACCAGCCGTCTGAAGCCCCTCCCACCAGCTGTCTGCTACAGCTGAAGCCCCTCCCACCAGCCGTCTGAAGCCCCTCCCACCAGCTGTCTGCTCCAGCAGAAGCCCCTCCCACCAGCCGTCTGCTCCAGCAGAAGCCCCTCCCACCAGCCGGCTGAAGCCCCTCCCACCAGCCGGCTGCTCCGGCTGAAGCCCCTCCCAGCAGTCATCTGAAGCCCCTCCCACCAGCCATATGAAGCCCCTCCCACCAGCCGTCTGCTCCGGCTGAAGCCCCTCCCAGCAGTCGTCTGAAGCCCCTCCCACCAGACGTATGCTCCGGCAGAAGCCCCTCCCACCAGCCGGCAGCAGACGACAGACAGACAGACAGAGAGAGCGCCCGCAGAGAGGGTCCCCCATGCCATGTCATCTCCAACTACACAGGGATATTGTTTGCTAAGCTATTTTACATCTCCCTCGGCTTGCCTTATTTCCTCCCAGCAGCTGTGCACACTTAACTGGATCTTTGGAAGAGATGTCGGGGCCCGGCACGCCAGACTTCTGCAGTCGCGTTTTTTTTTTTTATATATTATTATGGAAGAGAGCCCTAATGGAATAACTGCTCAGGGGCCTCGGTGGTGTGAAGACTATAGCAGATGACACGATAGAAGTGAAATAATGTCTGGGTCCGTCGGACGCGCCGAGCGGGTCGGGGGGGGGGGGGGGGGGGGGGGTGGACGACGGAGCGTCGGAGCCGTAACCGATTCCCCCCACCACCACGCTTTTATGGCATCCTGGGGGACTGTCATTGGTTCTGCAATGTTGCACACATGCATTGACACTTGCTAGCGAGAGACACATGCTTTATATTACCTCGCTCACTGTTTGGCAAGACAAACCCTGGCAGTGTTCAGCCCCTAGTCACTGTTTGGCTAGCCAAACCCTGGCACTATTTAACCGTGCTCACTGTTTGGCTAGACAAACCCTGGCACTATTTAACCGTGCTCACTGTTTGGCTAGACAAACCCAGGCACTATTTAACCGTGCTCACTGTTTGGCTAGACAAACCCAGGCACTATTTAACCGTGCTCACTGTTTGGCTAGACAAACCCAGGCACTATTTAACCGTGCTCACTGTTTGGCTAGCCAAACCCTGGCACTATTTAACCTTGCTCACTGTTTGGCTAGCCAAACCCTGGCACTATTTAACCTTGCTCACTATTTGGCTAGACAAACCCTGGCACTATTTAACCTTGCTCACTGTTTGGCTAGACAAACCCTGGCACTATTTAACCATGCTCACTGTTTGGCTAGACAAACCCAGGCACTATTTAACCGTGCTCACTGTTTGGCTAGACAAACCCAGGCACTATTTAACCTTGCTCACTGTTTGGCTAGACAAACCCAGGCACTATTTAACCTTGCTCACTATTTGGCTAGACAAACCCAGGCACTATTTAACCGTGCTCACTGTTTGGCTAGACAAACCCAGGCACTATTTAACCTTGCTCACTGTTTGGCTAGACAAACCCAGGCACTATTTAACCGTGCTCACTGTTTGGCTAGACAAACCCTGGCACTATTTAACCGTGCTCACTGTTTGGCTAGACAAACCCAGGCACTATTTAACCGTGCTCACTGTTTGGCTAGACAAACCCTGGCACTATTTAACCATGCTCACTGTTTGGCTAGACAAACCCAGGCACTATTTAACCGTGCTCACTGTTTGGCAAGACAAACCCTGGCACTATTTAACCGTGCTCACTGTTTGGCTAGACTGCAATTCAACACTGGCCCCTGTAAATATCCTAACCCAACCCCCTCCAATGTACAGTCATTTACCTAGTATGGTTTTGTCAATAGTTCAATGTACAATTGTGTTTGTTTGTACAGTGTCTCCCCCCCCCCCCCCTCAATGTACAGTGTTACTTGTTTATACAGTGTGCCCCCCGCCCCCCCCCCCCCCCCCCCCAACCACCTCCAATGTAAATTACCCAGTATGGTTGTCAATATCCCAATGTACCCAACCCCCCCCACCCAACCTCCTCCAATGTACAGTTTCTACGTCAAATGTATATACTCCCTTTTCTTGACTCCTTCTGTATCACAAACAGTACTGTATTTGCAAATCTGGTATGTCATAAATGTATAGATGTAGCAGTACTGACTATCTGTATGTCATGTATGTCATATATGTCTATATGAATTGAAAATGGGGGACCCTGATGGAAACAAGACAAACGTCTTTCTCAGGTCTGCATCCCCTTAACAATTGTATGTATTGAGCCGTACTGTATTGTACCCATTCTGCAATCTGTTAAATAAAGTTTTCATTCATTCATTCATTCATTCATTCATTCATTCATTCATTCATTCATTCATAGACAAACCCAGGCACTATTTAACCATGCTCACTGTTTGGCTAGACAAACCCAGGCACTATTTAACCGTGCTCACTGTTTGGCTAGACAAACCCTGGCACTATTTAACCGTGCTCACTGTTTGGCTAGACAAACCCAGGCACTATTTAACCGTGCTCACTGTTTGGCAAGACAAACCCTGGCACTATTTAACCGTGCTCACTGTTTGGCTAGACAAACCCAGGCACTATTTAACCATGCTCACTGTTTGGCTAGACAAACCCAGGCACTATTTAACCGTGCTCACTGTTTGGCTAGACAGACCCAGGCACTATTTAACCGTGCTCACTGTTTGGCTAGACAGACCCAGGCACTATTTAACCGTGCTCACTATTTGGCTAGACAAACCCAGGCACTATTTAACCGTGCTCACTATTTGGCTAGACAAACCCAGGCACTATTTAACCGTGCTCACTATTTGGCTAGACAAACCCAGGCACTATTTAACCTTGCTCACTATTTGGCTAGACACACCCAGGCACTATTTAACCTTGCTCACTATTTGGCTAGACACACCCAGGCACTATTTAACCTTGCTCACTATTTGGCTAGACACACACACCCAGGCACTATTTAACCTTGCTCACTATTTGGCTAGACAGACAAACCCAAGCACTATTTAACCGTGCTCACTATTTGGCTAGACAGACACACCCAGGCACTATTTAACCTTGCTCACTATTTGGCTAGACAGACAAACCCAGGCACTATTTAACCGTGCTCACTATTTGGCTAGACAGACACACCCAGGCAGTATTTAGCCTTGCTCACAATTTGACAAGACAAACCCAGGGAGTATTTAGCCTTGCTACAGTTTTTTTCCAGACTTGCTCCTTCTCATTAGTTGCCTGGTACCGTTAAAGTATAGGCAGGCTTAGTGATGCAGGGTTTGGATCCAGACAACCTCATTAGTGTAGCTTAGTGTAGTCATAATAACACCTGTAGGAGCCATGTCCACAGGTACACAGATAGAATTGTTCACCCCTCCATTTGAAAAAGAATCCCCACCAACAATCTCTCCGTTTACACAACAAAACTAGCTTTTCCCACATTCTTGTGTGGGGGGGGGGGAGGTCCAAAATGCAAAAATACAAAATGTTCAAATATATATAGTAAGGTACTCCCCTGATTTGTGGAAACATTGGAACCGATGCCTTTATGTATTTTTTAATGTATTTTAATCTATGTCGTTGGCCTTGTTTCTTTTCTTATTGTATATTCTTGTTGTTGTTTTGTATATGTGTAATTATGGACCTTGAGTCTGAAAGAAAGTCTTCATCATCATCATCATCATCATATCCGTATATGTAAATATGGATATATGGAAGGCGTTTTCGAAAAGCTCTCAGTGACGTATAGAACTCCTCTAAAACAGTTTTCCGTGGGCACGGGAGGCCAGGTGACGTCGCAGAGGAAACAGCTACAGAACCCACCTCCACTCCTCCAGAAATATCCTTGTGTTTGTGTTGGAGGAGTTTATCCCCCGGTTATGGTCAGGTCATATACGCTCACCTCCTCAGAAGAAGCCAAAAGGGATCATTTATGTGTATACATCAGGCCACACGTATTGTACGGAGCCGCGGGCCAGATGTCCCTTTTCAACCTCATCGTAAAAAAAAACAGCGCAGCCCACAGGTCCTCTGACGTAATGCGCCGTTCAGACCCCCATTCATGAGGAGAAAGAAAGAAAGAAAGAAGAAAAAATATCTCCAGCCTCCTCTCTTCTTTCTCTCTCTCTCTCGTCCACCGGGCCACGTGCGGGCCAGGCCCAGGGTGCAACAGACGGACGCTCCTCACGCAGTTTAGGCTTCATAGAACTTGGCGAGGCGAGGGATCAGACGAGTAATGGGTGGAAAAAGAGTCGGGGGGGGGGGAGAGGGGGGTGCGGGGGTGTCTGAGAGGGGGGGGGGGGTGTTTTTCCTCAAGAAGAAGTAGCACTTGAACACGAGAACGCTATACTTCCTATAGGCCCGTGTCGTGTGTCTAGACGGGGGGGGGAGAGAGAGCAGCGTCCCGTTGAGTGTCATCTGGAATATATCTGTGCCCGCCCGTCGTCCGTCTCACAGGGACGTAATTGAGATTTTAATCTGTGGCTCTGCGGCTGGATAATTAAAGGGGCATTTCGGTGGATTTGAAGAGACCGTTTTTTATTATTTCGTGCGTAGCCTCTCATCCCCCCCCCCCCTCCCCGTGCCCCGTGCCGGCTCGCCAGTTTCCATCCGGCGATCCCTCTGGAGAAAGCAGAGCGCAGAAAACAGAGGGATGTCCGTTTTTCTTTTTTTTCTCCGCCCGTGATGAATCTCGTCCTTCATCATACGGCGGCGTGTTGTTGTTGTCTTAAACGTGTTTACACTAAAGGACTTGTATGTCAACACAAAGCGCCGGTAGCCATGTCGCCGTGACCGCCGCCGCCGCCGTTGTGCGCAGACAGACATCTGAGGGAAGTAGAGGTGGTTGGGGGAGACGGGAACCCCCCCCCACCCCTCCCCCCGAGGACACGGCGTTCAAAACCTCCCTGTCTCCTCGTTCAAGATGCTACGAAACGATAACAAACAACGACACGCGGGAGGAGAAGGAGAAGGAGTTCTTCCCAGAAGCCATGTAGCGCTTGTCACACTTAACCTCCCTGTTGTCCTCACTCCTCCCTAACGCTGCTTACACAGTGAACCAGCCTCTCTGTCCTCCCTAACGCCTGTAGCCTTTCTCCAACGCGGTCGTGTTTCCGTGTCTCTGATTGGCCAGGTTCAAGTTCAAGTTCAAGTTTCTTTATTAGTTGACATGCAAAAATACAGAATACCTTCACATGGAATGCTTTTTTCTGTTATGCTCCTATGAGGATCGTAGGACGCTTGGATCATACACATACAGCTCATTACAGTAATATTCCACAATTATTACATTTTAGATAGTAATAATGGTACAGAGCCTTGAGACAAACATATGCGTATTCACCACCGCAAACAGACTGGCATCCGTCATAGGCAGCGCCATGTACGGAAGGAGGGGGGAGTGGGTTGGGGTTGTTACAGGGCTGTAGGGGGGGGGGGGGGGGGGGAGTGGGTGATGAGACAGTCATTTAGGCTCCCCCCCTCCAGCGCGCGTACTAGTCGGCTGCCGTCACCATCGTGGGAGTCATGTGACATGTACACCCAATCGTGGGACCGCAAGTTTCTACACTGGTTAAGCTTAGGCACTCTTTCGAAGTTGGTTAAGGTTAGAGTTTGTCTTAGAGCAGGGCGATAGAACGCCTGCCCTGATTCCAAACTCTAACCTTAACCAACTTCGAAAGAGTCGCCTATAAGCTTAACCAGTGATAAACTAGGCGTTAGGTAGTTTGCTGCTGTTAAACACGGAAATAGGCGCAGAACTTGCCGTCCCACGATTGGCGCACATGTCACATGACCTGGCCAATCAGAGCGCAAAACGGGAACCCGGAAACACAGACGCGTTGGAGAAAAGCTACACGCCTCCCTAACGCTGTTTACACAGTGGACCAACCTCTATGTCCTCCCTAACGCTGCTTACAGAGCGAACCGTCCTCCCTGTCCTCTCTGTCCTCCCTAACACTGCTTTACAAAAGTGTATACCAACTTCAAAAGCAGCACGCAAAAGGCCTTCCTGTCCACCCCAGGCTGCTCTCATTCTCCTTTTGTCTCGCCCGGTAGAGGACAGAGAGGCAGTCGGTCCGTCACGTATAAAAGCTCCCCATGAGGCCTGGGGACGGAGGGGTTGTTTGGGGGTCAGTGTGAGTGTGTGAACCTGCATGACGGACGGTAGGGTGCCAGTGGGATTCCTGGGAAATGGGAGTGTTTTAAAGAGCCCGTCTCATTTCACAGCTCCAGTAGATGTGTCACAATGTAACAAAGTAGTAGCGTCCCCTACCCTCTGGAACTCTCTCACCCCCCCCGAAATCCGCAACGCCCCAACCCTGGACAGCTTCAAAACTGCTCTTAAAACACACCTCTTCACCAAGGCTTTCCCCATCAGTTAGTATAGATTAGATTAGGTCCATTATCCCTTACCTGCCCTCATCCCCCTTTTTTCCCCCTACTTCCCTAGCCCTATTTTTTGTCCTGATTGTGAAGCGACCTTGGGTTCTATGAAAGGCGCTATAGAAATTGTATCTATTATTATTATTATTACAATCTGGATGGATGCTGCAACCCTCCTGTTGTCACGTTCTGAACATGTTTAGTGTCTTCTTCTTCTTCTTCTTCTTCTTCTTCTTCTTCTTCTTCTTCTTCTTCTTCTTCTTCTTCTTCTTCTTCTTCTTCTTCTTCTTCTTCTTCTTCTTCTTCTTCTTCTTCTTCTTCTTCTTCTTCTTCTTCTTCTTCTTCTTCTTCTTCTTCTTCTTCTTCTTCTTCTTCTTCTTCTTCTTCTTCTTCTTCTTCTTCTCCTTC
>NW_028169220.1:5000-37500 GCF_963971535.1 Notolepis coatsorum | reverse complement strand
ACTTCACCGGTCTGTGTTGTGTGTGTTGGCCTTTAAATGTGTATCTGAGAGAGAGAGAGAGAGAGAGAGAGAGAGAGAGAGAGAGAGAGAGAGAGAGAGAGAGAGGAGAGAGAGAGAGAGAGAGAGAGAGAGAGAGAGAGAGAGAGAGAGAGAGAGAGAGAGAGAGAGAGAGAGGGAGAGGAGAGAGAGAGAGAGAGAGAGAGAGAGAGAGAGAGAGAGAGAGAGAGAGAGAGAGAGAGAGAGAGAGAGAGAGAGACTGGCTTCCTGCAGAGCAAAGGCTGTGCTGTCATTGCATCCTCAGTGAGCCTGAAACTGAGTGGCACTTCCTCACCAAA
Organism: Notolepis coatsorum; assembly: GCF_963971535.1. Classification (NCBI taxonomy): domain Eukaryota; kingdom Metazoa; phylum Chordata; class Actinopteri; order Aulopiformes; family Paralepididae; genus Notolepis; species Notolepis coatsorum. The sequence goes on along the minus strand of NW_028169220.1, from coordinate 37,165 downwards.
TGTGAAAAATATAAATATATTAGAGAAACGCATTTTAAAAAATTTGAATTAATAAAAAAAGGCTTTCTCGCACTACCAGATACAGAAAAACTACCAGTCCTACTAGGGGAGGACTCAACAAGCTGTGAGCTAGCAGCAGCATATGTTGCTGCCTGCCACAAACTGAGGGACAGTGAGTGACAGTCACCTGACATGTTTACGCCGTAATACTTGATGTTTTATTTTACGATGATATTTTGTATGTACTTATATCTGTTTGTAATCCATGTTTATGTTTAATATTGCTTTGGCAACATGTAGAAGTACGTTCATGCCAATAAAGCCATTTGAATTGAATTGAATTGAAATTGAGAGAGAGTGTGTGCATGTATGTGTGTGTGTGTGTGTGTGTGTGTGTGTGTGTGTGTGTGTGTGTGTGTGTGTGTGTGTGTGTGTGTGCACATGTAGTTTATTCTCTCTTCTTGTCTCCTCCTGCAGGTACAGTCAGTCTCTCCACCTCCACCTCTATATGCCTGCAGGCCTGGCCTTCATGGCTGCCATCACCTCCATCGTCTACTATCATAACATTGAGACCTCCAACTTCCCCAAGCTGTTACTAGGTAGGCCTACAGTATGGCTCACCTCAGAACAGGGTCGGGTGATATGGCCAAAATACCATACACCATATATTTCTTCTGGCGGTAGCCTATAACAGTAGGCCTATTCATTTTCCAGCACAACTTCCAGCACAACGGAGTGAATGAATGAGTCTGTCAATTCAAAACATAATTTTGCCAACTCAAGAAAGTTGATTGACAAGCAAGTTAGCTAACATTATCGATAGCTTTTGATGCTACAACGTCACGTTAGCTAACATTATCGATAGCTTTTGATGCCACAACGTAACGTTAGCTAACATTATCGATAGCTTTTGATGCTACAACGTCACGTTAGCTAACATTATCGATAGTTTTTGATGCTACAACGTAACGTTACCAAACATTATCGATAGCTTTTGATGCTACCATGTAACGTTAGCTAACATTATCGATAGCTTTTCATGCTACCGCGTAACGTTAGCTAACATTATCGATAGCTTTTGATGCTACAACGTAACGTTAGCTAACATTATCGATAGCTTTTCATGCTACCACGTAACGTTAGCTAACATTATCGATAGCTTTTCATGCTACAACGTAACGTTAGCTAAAATTATCGATAGCCAGACAGGACAGGACAGTACAGGACAGGACAGGACAGGACATTACAGGACATTACATTACAGGACATTACAGGACATTACAGGACATTACAGGACAGGACAGGACAGGACATTACAGGACAGGACAGGACATTACAGGACAGGACAGGACATGACAGGACAGGACAGGACATTACAGGACAGGACAGGACATTACAGGACATGACAGGACAGGACAGGACATGACAGGACAGGACAGGACATTACAGGACATGACAGGACAGGACATGACAGGACAGGACAGGACAGGACAGGACAGGACATTACAGGACAGGACAGGACAGTACATTACAGGACAGGACAGGACAGGACATGACAGGACAGGACAGGCCATTACAGGACAGGACAGGACATTACAGGACAGGACATTACAGTACAGGACAGGACAGGACAGGACAGGACAGGACATTACAGGACAGGACAGGACAGGACATTACAGGACAGGACAGGACAGGACAGGACATTACAGGACAGGACAGGACATTACAGGACAGGACAGGACATTACAGGACAGGACAGGACAGGACAGGACAGAACAGTGAAGGTGAACTGGAGAATAGATCACCTTCAGCCTGTCCACGGCCACCTCTGGCTGCAGCTTAATCCAGCGTATTAAAATTGTATGAGCTCCAAGAGATGAACAGTCTATAATATATAATATATATTGAGTCAGTGTTTTCAACCCACAGAGGGATGGTTTCTACGCTCAGATGAGTGGTGTTTAATGTAATTATGCTGTTCTGCATGGATATTAAATCAATGACGTAGGTTATATAACATTAAGGATTCATTCCTGTGATTTACTTCCTGTGGGTAACTTTTTGGTCACTATACTCATGATAATACTGATAACAGTGATCATTTTGGTCACTATAATCATGATAATACTGATCATTTTGGTCACTATACTCATGATAATACTGATAACAGTGATCCTTTTGGTCACTATAATCATGATAATACTGATAACAGTGATCATTTTGGTCACTATACTCATGATAATACTGATAACAGTGATCATTTTGGTCACTATACTCATGATAATACTGATAACAGTGATCATTTTGGTCACTATAATCATGATAATACTGATAACAGTGATCATTTTGGTCACTATAATCATGATAATACTGATCATTTTGGTCACTATAATCATGATAATACTGATAACAGTGATCATTTTGGTCACTATAATCATGATAATACTGATAACAGTGATCATGTTGGTCACTATAATCATGATAATACTGATAACAGTGATCATTTTGGTCACTATAATCATGATAATACTGATCATTTTGGTCACTATAATCATGATAATACTGATAACAGTGATCCTTTTGGTCACTATACTCATGATAATACTGATAACAGTGATCATTTTGGTCACTATAATCATGATAATACTGATAACAGTGATCCCTTTGGTCACTATAATCATGATAATACTGATAACAGTGATCATTTTGGTCACTATAATCATGATAATACTGATAACAGTGATCATTTTGGTCACTATACTCATGTATAGATGTGGTACATCTCTGCAGCCCTCCCTCTCTCATCGGTTTCAACATCTTCTGGGAAACACAGACATGTTCTATACTATCGTCTCTATAGAAAGTGCTTGGTAGTATTTATAGCATGGGCTATTGCTCCATTGGGTCTCTAAGGGTATTGACCTGGAAAGATTATATCATTCATCACTGAGCCATTGTGGGACGTGTGTGAGCGTGGGGGGTGAGGGAGGTGGGGGGGGGCATGCAGAGGAGAGAGGAGAGCAGTGTGTTTTCCAAAAGATGGAGCGCATGACGATACTTCACAGGGGACATAAAAGACCGCAAGACCAAATCCCACAATGCTTTGTGAGCGTTCTGCTACTTTGTGAGCATCTTGCTACTTTGTGAGCGTCTTGCTACTTTGTGAGCGGCTTGCTACTTTGTGAGCGTCCTGCTGCTTTGTGAGCGTCCTGCTGCTTTGTGAGCGTCTTGCTACTTTGTGAGCGTCTTGCTGCTTTGTGAGCGTCCTGCTGCTTTGTGAGCGTCTTGCTGCTTTGTGAGCGTCTTGCTACTTTGTGAGCGTCTTGCTGCTTTGTGAGCGTCTTGCTGCTTCGTGAGCGTTCTGCTGCCTTGTGCGCGTCTTGCTGATTTGTGAGCGTCCTGCTGCTTTGTGAGCGTCTTGCTGATTTGTGAGCGTCTTGCTGCTTTGTGAGCGTCCTGCTACTTTGTGAGCGTCCTGCTGCTTTGTGAGCGTCCTGCTGATTTGTGAGCGTCTTGCTGCTTTGTGAGCGTCCTGCTGCTTTGTGAGCGTCTTGCTGCATTGTGAGCGTCTTGCTGCCTTTGTTTGTGAGCGTCTTGCTGCTTTGTGAGCCTCCTGCTGCTTTGTGAGCATCCTGCTGCTTTGTGAGCGTCTTGCTCATTTGTGAGCGTCTTGCTGCTTTGTGAGCGTCTTGCTACTTTGTGAGCGTCTTGCTGCTTTGTGAGCATCCTGCTGCTTTGTGAGCATCCTGCTGCTTTGTGAGCATCCTGCTGCTTTGTGAGCGTCCTGCTGCTTTGTGAGCGTCCTGCTGCTTTGTGAGCGTCTTGCTGCCTTTGTTTGTGAGCGTCCTGCTGCTTTGTGAGCGTCTTGCTGCTTTGTGAGCGTCTTGCTGCTTTGTGAGCGTCCTGCTGCTTTGTGAGCGGTGAGCGTCTTGCTGCTTTGTGAGCGTCTTGCTGCTTTGTGAGCGTCCTGCTGCTTTGTGAGCGTCATGCTGATTTGTGAGCGTCTTGCTGCTTTGTGAGCGTCCTGCTGCTTTGTGAGCGTCTTGCTGCTTTGTGAGCGTCTTGCTGCTTTGTGAGCGTCCTGCTGCTTTGTGAGCGGTGAGCGTCTTGCTGCTTTGTGAGCGTCTTGCTGCTTTGTGAGCGTCCTGCTGCTTTGTGAGCGTCTTGCTGCTTTGTGAGCGTCATGCTGATTTGTGAGCGTCTTGCTGCCTTTGTGAGCATCTTGCTGCTTTGTGAGCGTCTTGCTGCTTCGTGAGCGTTCTGCTGCCTTGTGAGCATCCTGCTGCTTTGTGAGCATATTGCTGCTTTGTGAGCGTCTTGCTGCTTTGTGAGCGTCTTGCTGCTTCATGAGCATCTTGCTGCTTGGTGAGCGTCCTGCTGCTTTGTGAGCATCCTGCTGATTTGTGAGCGTCCTGCTGCTTTGTGAGCATCCTGCTGATTTGTGAGCATCCTACTGCTTTGTGAGCGTCTTGCTGCTTTGTGAGCGTCTTGCTGCTTTGTGAGCGTCCTGCTGCTTTGTGAGCGTCCTGCTGCTTTGTGAGCGTCCTGCTGCTTTGTGAGCGTCCTGCTGCTTTGTGAGCGTCATGCTGCTTTGTGAGCGTCCTGCTTGCTGAGGTGGTTCATAGGGAACACGAAGGGGGACAGAAGGAGATTGTCAGTGAAATAAACGGTGGAATAGATTTGTATTTCACCCTCGCTGTCATCTGTAAAGTGAATGGCATCGCCGGGAAGATTACCTGTCTTTGTTGATCCTTCCAGTAGAATATATCGTCCCACCAGGGAGGCCACTGTTATACTAGTACTATAACACGGGAGACGTAATGTGATAACATGTCGTTGGATATGAAATAAATCCTATTTCAGGTCAGCAATATAATACAACTCTGTATCAGCCCACCCTGTACTGAGTGCTATCCTTCATCATGACCATAAGGGCAACCGAACAACAAACAGATGCCAGTGAGGGATATGGTACGAAGCTCTTTCCAACACACGTAAATCAGGTCACCTCGTTGAGTGCATTTAAAAAGTTTTATTCTTGCTTGCAGGGTGGATAAAGCACAACATAAACTGGGTGTTTACAACGGTAACTCAAACAAATAAACTTGTGTTGCAAAATAAACCAGAAAATAACTCAAAACAACTGAAAACAAACAAAACATGCACGCTTGAAAAACTGTGTGGCTTCCCTGCGGCGTTTCCCGATTCCCTCCCGCTGCGCACCTGGTGACACATACAAGTAGGCTGTGCCCAAGATCATCTGATCCCCCCCTATGCCACCTGCCCAGGGGCCCGGTTCCCCGTACCTGGCTAACTGAGTTAGCCGGATAATTTCCAGTATAGCCTGACTTAAGCCAGACCTTTCTGTTCCCCGACGCTCGATTGTCTAAATCACCATGACAACAGATCAAAAAGTTTGAGCCTGGTCGAGAGCAGGGTTAACTTCAGTTAGCTGGATGAACCATGGCCACGCCCCCGCAAAGAAATGACAGCTCGCTTTCTGAAATGATTCTCACAGTCTAGAGATCCCATTTATACCATTCTGAATTATGTTTCTGTGCTTCGTTTTCCTAGAGGGGGCTTTTGAAATGTATAATAATAGAACTAAATGCTGATAATAAATCATATTGAGCCTATAGATTTACTTTGTCCTAAATAAAATAATGCGCGTCATATACGGCGCTCGGAGTCGCGATACACGCTGCATGTGGTTATTTTAATAACGGCGCATTGCAAATGTGAATCCCGCAGGGATATTTTTAATGAATGAAACCTATCGGCCGTTTGGCTCTGATTAGTTTCATATATTCTCCGCTGTAGATTTGCTTAACGGAGCGCCCAGATTGTGTTTCATTCAAGCATAAAATTGAAGTGTCTATGCGTGGATTGTGGTTTTTGTGTGATATTGTAACTGGGATTAAAATGTCTGATGATATGCGCTGTTTGACGGATTTGAGAAATTGAATGAGCCGTTGACGTCACATTAATGCATTTGAGAATAAAGAGATAAAACTTCATTCAAAAGAAAAATATTCTAAACACGGGTCTCTCGTCCATTAATGGATAAACAATGAATATATCCCGTCTGGCACAGTGGCGCAGAGGTAGCCTAGTTTTAAGTTAAAATATTATGAATCTACATGCATTGAGGATGTCATTCTTTATATAGCTCTCAACGTGCACCAAATTGAATTATTCCTACATTGCAAAAAGAAGAAAAAGACTAGAAGAAGTGGGATTCGAACCCGGGCCGTCTGCGTGAAAGTCAAAAGCACAAACCGTCACACCACAGTGCAGATAAGTAAAACATCCACCATACATCAATCAATGGGTAAGAGAGCCGTATCCTTATTCTGAAACAGTTGAACTAATTATTTTCGCTAGCAAGATCTTATTTGATTATCCATTCCATAAACCTACTGCCAGCAGGCAAGTTTAAAGAAATATAATCTGATTGATTGGGGTAATGAGGGACTTAAAATTAGCCTATAGATTATGCATTTAACTTGTCGGCGAGGCTATTGAGCCGTACTGCAATCTGTTAATAAAGTTTTAAATCAATTAATCAATCAATGCCGTTAGAAAATCAGGATTTCTGCTCTCGATACTTGCTGGCTTTTCAACTGAAGCGGCCGCGCGCACTTATCCTGGGTCTCAAGTCTGGTTCGAGTTAACGAGACTGAATCCACCTTCGAGGAACAGGAAAATCCCGGCTTCAAACATCGGGTTAATTGAATCTGGATAATGGGACTCTTGATCGACTTAGTTGAACCAGGTACGGGGAATAGGGCCCAGCTCATTAGTCAATAATCTCATAACACCTTCACAATAACACAGCACCTTCATACAATAAAGTAACCACGGTAAAATCATCAAATTGGCTACAACAATGATCCTCTCTCTCTCTCTCTCTCTCTCTCTCTCTCTCTCTCTCTCTCTCTCTCTCTCTCTCTCTCTCTCTCTCTCTCCCCCTCTCTCTCTCTCTCTCTCTTGCTCTCTTGCTCTCTCTCTCTCTCTCTCTCTCTCTCTCTCTCTCTCTCTCCCTCCCCCCTCCCCCCCCTCAGCTCTGTTGATCTACTGGGTGCTGGCCTTCACCATGAAGACCATCAAGTTTGCCAAGTACACCGAGCAAGGCGTCGGGCCCCGGCAGCTCCGCTACTGCATCACCGGCCTCCTGGTGCTGCTCTACGGGCTCCTGCTGGCCGTGGAGGTCAATGTCATCCTGGGCAGGGTGAGTCAGTGAGTGAGTGAGTGATGGTCCGGTCAATGGTCTCTAACTACTACACACCCTCAAGAGCCCTACACTCTGCATCCTCTGGCCGTCTCAGACCCACTCCTATCCTATCCGAGCTCCGGGAGGGTCATCAAGGAGAAGCCGCCTATTCTCGGTCCTTGCCCCACAATGGTGGAACGAACTTCAAGTTCCCACCAATGTTAGGAGGACAGCCGAAACCCGTCGACTAAAGACGCACTTCTTGTGAGTGAGTGAGTGAGTGAGTGAGTGAGTGAGTGAGTGAGTGAGTGAGTGAGTGAGTGAGTGAGTGAGTGAGTGAGTGAGTGAGTGAGTGAGTGAGTGAGTGAGTGAGTGAGGGAGTGAGTGAGTGAGTGAGTGAGTGAGTGAGTGAGTGAGTGAGTGAGTGACTGACTGACTGACTGACTGACTGACTGACTGACTGACTAAGTAAGTGTGTTATGTGTTAATATTCTGCTATAGCTTGTGTCTAGACTAAGCTCAGCTACATTAGTAGTAGAAGGCAGCTTGTGTCTAGACTAAGCTCAGCAGCATTAGTAGTAATAATAATAATAATAATAATAATAATAATAATAAACTTTATTTGTAGAGCACCTTTCATACAGAAACTGCAGCTCAAATGCTTCACAACAGAAAAAAGACAGGCATAAAATGACAGTTTTTCACATTAGGATCTAACATCCCAACAGGCCCCCTTGTTTATTATGAGGGGTGGAAGTAACACAAATTGACAAATGAATGTGTAACCGATTAAATTAATGTGTAACCGATTAAAATGCAATCAAATCAAATGTGTAACAGATTAAAATGCAATCAAATCAAATAGTCACTTGATGAATTAGCAAACGGGATTTAATTAATTCAGAACCAAACCGAAAAAAACATCATCAATAAAATGAGATAACAATCAAACACATAATTTAAATAAACTAGACCGCAATTCCATTCCATTCCATTTCGACACCACTTTCATCAAATCGAGGACACTTTCGTTGTTGAGCGGTTCGTTAAAGGTTTGTGCTCCACGTGTCAATCAAATGACCCCGCCCACAGTCGCATCATCCAGGCCTCCACAATCGACTGCCTTTTGGATTATCTAGCCAATCAGAATCTGCCGAGATCTCGCCATCAGCCGCACAGGCGATAACCTCGTTCCCAGTTGTATCTCCTCCGTGAGATAAAGCCTGGTAAAGAACTACGGCCGAAAGTGTCTGTGGGGTAGAATTTTCCGGTGTGTGTACTTCCCCCTGGAAGCTGCCTCCGAACGGACCAAACTTTTCCCGAATCCTGTCGGCAAACAAGCTATAGAACGTCCCGGTCATGTAGTAAATTATTCAGGCAAAGCCGTTGCAGTGGCTTAAAAAACGAGGAAATATTGTGCACTTCACACGTCTCTATAATTGTTTTGTCGAAACCGGAAAGCCTGTAGCCTGTACTTCCTGTACTTCCGTTTAGACATTTTAGGAGGCATATCTTTTACCAGCCTACACGGGCGATGACGTCCTCCTTTTCAACTTGGAATGGCTCAAATGTTTTCTTGTCAATGCGCAAGCTAGTGGGGTTCAAGTAAACACAAGGGTGGCCGAGCTCGTGGCTGAAGCTACAGGCGAACTTCTACAGCTAAAGTTAAAGGGGAACTATCTTATAAATGGCCTTTTTGAGTGTTTAGCATTGTTTCCTAGCTATGTGAACTTATATTAATATGATCTATGTCTCAAAATTCTCATATTGGCGCATTCTTCCAATTCTCCTCTCACAATATTCACCCTCACTGAACTGAGTCATTTGAAAATGTGCCTATATGTGATGTCATATAGTCACCGCTGCATGTTAATGTTCAGGGGGGCCGGCACGGTGCCGTGGTTTAGGAGCCCAGGCTCAAAACAGCTCGAGATCTTGAGGTAGAAAAATGCTGTTTTTAAGGACTTGATTAGAAATACAAAACAATGAATAAAAAAAATATATATATTACAGAGGTGTTCCATAGACTCACAGGAATTGTGTAAAAGTGCCCAAATAGTGAAAGAAATAGTAAAATAGTTCCCCTTTAACTGAAGAGGAGCCTGTGTTTTACATTGACGTGCATCCTGACAGACGTGGTCTAGTCTAGTAGGGAGACCACGTTTAATAAACATCTCTCCGGAGACGTTAGAGTTGTTTGTGAATTGCGGTTATTCCGCTGTTGGAATAGTTGCAAAATCTCCAAAACTGGTGTCCCTATTATTTTGGCCAGTGAGTGTATTATGATTTTAAGACTATACTGTTGATGGATTACATTACTATCAGGGTTTCTGCCATGCATACAGTGGGCTCAAGAATATTTACATGTTGTCATGTTTGTTTATATGTTTGTTTAAAAAAGAATAAAAAAATAAAATACAAAAAAAAAGAATATTTAGATAAATATAGCCTTTAAGTAAAGTAAGATGATTCAAAAGAAAGAATAAATCCTCATCAGAATATATATATATTTTTTTAATGAATTGAATTAGCCTACAGATGAACGTTTCAATTTTTTTAATTAATTTGTCAATACATTATGTTTATGTCGGTGTCAAAACAAATTCGACATAATGTATTGACAAATTAATAACATTTTTAAAAGTGCATCTGTAGGCTAATTCAATTCATTCAAAATATATTGGAGTGAATAGGAGTGCCAATAATTGTGACATGTTTTTAAGAAGAAAAAAAATTTATACAAAAAGCAATACATGCTTTTTACTTTGTTCAGTGAGATAAATCCAGTCTGGCAAGTGCATTGAAATCTGGCTGAGTATCTGAGTTGGATATGCCAAGGACAGCTGAGAGGTGATCATCAGTGATAGAGAGAAAAATAGTCAAATTTGACCGCTCTGTTCTTCAGCTGAAGCTCCAGATGTCCTCTGATATCCTCCACCCTCCTCGTTACAGTGCGTCAGGAGGGGGGGGCACGTTCTCAAACGCGCCTTTTTTCTCCGGGCATAATGCTGCAGAGTCCAACAAACACTCTTTAACATACTCTGCAAAACACCTTTTCAGTGTTTGTGAAGATTAAAGTTAAGTTAAAGTTAAGTTAAAATGGAACACTGATGTAATGATTGTTTTTGTTTTTACTGTTTATTACTAAATATAGTTGTACATGTTTATTCTTCTGGTTACCAGTAGCAGCTAATCAAAATGTATAATTGACTACTTTTTACAATAGGAGATAATGAATATTGAGCAGAATTGAGTTCAAGTTATTGTTGGTTCGGCCCTCCAACACGGTTCAGGTTTCTCATGTGGCCCCTTGTAAAAATGAATTGCCAACCCCTAGTCTAGACTAAGCTCAGCTACATTAGTAGTAGAAGGTAGCTTGTGTCTAGACTAAGCTCAGCTACATTAGTAGTAGAAGGTACTGTAGCTTGTGTCTAGACTAAGCTCAGCTACATTAGTAGTAGAAGGTAGCTTGTGTCTAGACTAAGCTCAGCTACATTAGTAGTAGAAGGTAGCTTGTGTCTAGACTAAGCTCAGCTACATTAGTAGTAGAAGGTAGTTTGTGTCTAGACTAAGCTCAGCTACATTAGTAGTAGAAGGTAGCTTGTGTCTAGACTAAGCTCAGCTACATTAGTAGTAGAAGGTAGTTTGTGTCTAGACTAAGCTCAGCTACATTAGTAGTAGAAGGTAGCTTGTGTCTAGACTAAGCTCAGCTACATTAGTAGTAGAAGGTAGCTTGTGTCTAGACTAAGCTCAGCTACATTAGTAGTAGAAGGTAGCTTGTGTCTAGACTAAGCTCAGCTACATTAGTAGTAGAAGGTAGCTTGTGTCTAGACTAAGCTCAGCTACATTAGTAGTAGAAGGTAGTTTGTGTCTAGACTAAGCTCAGCAGTATTAGTAGTAGAAGGTAGCTTGTGTCTAGACTAAGCTCAGCTACATTAGTAGTAGAAGGTAGCTTGTGTCTAGACTAAGCTCAGCTACATTAGTAGTAGAAGGTAGCTTGTGTCTAGACTAAGCTCAGCTACATTAGTAGTAGAAGGTAGTTTGTGTCTAGACTAAGCTCAGCAGTATTAGTAGTAGAAGGTAGCTTGTGTCTAGACTAAGCTCAGCAGTATTAGTAGTAGAAGGTAGTTTGTGTCTAGACTAAGCTCAGCTACATTAGTAGTAGAAGGTAGCTTGTGTCTAGACTAAGCTCAGCTACATTAGTAGTAGAAGGTAGCTTGTGTCTAGACTAAGATCAGCTACATTAGTAGTAGAAGGTAGCTTGTGTCTAGACTAAGCTCAGCTACATTAGTAGTAGAAGGTAGCTTGTGTCTAGACTAAGCTCAGCTACATTAGTAGTAGAAGGTAGCTTGTGTCTAGACTAAGCTCAGCTACATTAGTAGTAGAAGGTAGCTTGTGTCTAGACTAAGCTCAGCTACATTAGTAGTAGAAGGTAGCTTGTGTCTAGACTAAGCTCAGCTACATTAGTAGTAGAAGGTAGCTTGTGTCTAGACTACGCTCAGCTACATTAGTAGTAGAAGGTAGCTTGTGTCTAGACTAAGCTCAGCTACATTAGTAGTAGAAGGTAGCTTGTGTCTAGACTAAGCTCAGCTACATTAGTAGTAGAAGGTAGCTTGTGTCTAGACTAAGCTCAGCTACATTAGTAGTAGAAGGTAGCTTGTGTCTAGACTAAGCTCAGCTACATTAGTAGTAGAAGGTAGCTTGTGTCTAGACTAAGCTCAGCTACATTAGTAGTAGAAGGTAGCTTGTGTCTAGACTAAGCTCAGCTACATTAGTAGTAGAAGGTAGCTTGTGTCTAGACTAAGATCAGCTACATTAGTAGTAGAAGGTAGCTTGTGTCTAGACTACGCTCAGCTACATTAGTAGTAGAAGGTAGCTTGTGTCTAGACTAAGCTCAGCTACATTAGTAGTAGAAGGTAGCTTGTGTCTAGACTAAGCTCAGCTACATTAGTAGTAGAAGGTAGCTTGTGTCTAGACTACGCTCAGCTACATTAGTAGTAGAAGGTAGCTTGTGTCTAGACTAAGCTCAGCTACATTAGTAGTAGAAGGTAGCTTGTGTCTAGACTAAGCTCAGTTACATTAGTAGTAGAAGGTAGCTTGTGTCTAGACTAAGCTCAGCTACATTAGTAGTAGAAGGTAGCTTGTGTCTAGACTAAGCTCAGCTACATTAGTAGTAGAAGGTAGCTTGTGTCTAGACTAAGCTCAGCTACATTAGTAGTAGAAGGTAGCTTGTGTCTAGACTAAGATCAGCTACATTAGTAGTAGAAGGTAGCTTGTGTCTAGACTAAGCTCAGCTACATTAGTAGTAGAAGGTAGCTTGTGTCTAGACTAAGCTCAGCTACATTAGTAGTAGAAGGTAGCTTGTGTCTAGACTAAGCTCAGCTACATTAGTAGTAGAAGGTAGCTTGTGTCTAGACTAAGCTCAGCTACATTAGTAGTAGAAGGTAGCTTGTGTCTAGACTAAGCTCAGCTACATTAGTAGTAGAAGGTAGCTTGTGTCTAGACTAAGCTCAGCTACATTAGTAGTAGAAGGTAGCTTGTGTCTAGACTAAGCTCAGCTACATTAGTAGTAGAAGGTAGCTTGTGTCTAGACTAAGCTCAGCTACATTAGTAGTAGAAGGTAGCTTGTGTCTAGACTAAGCTCAGCTACATTAGTAGTAGAAGGTAGCTTGTGTCTAGACTAAGCTCAGCAGTATTAGTAGTAGAAGGTAGCTTGTGTCTAGACTAAGATCAGCTACATTAGTAGGAGGAAGTGGAGGGCTCTATTTGAGCAGGCCTCTATTTAGGATGGCCACAGCAAAGAAAATATAAATACAAAATAATTCCTGACCAGTGGTACTTTGACTTTACGACCCGACGACATCATCTGAAATGATTAGTGAGGAGGGGGTGAAGGGTGAAGGCAGGGGGGGTCAAAGCTTGGGTGTACAGGTCGGAGAGTAATATTTAGTACATGGCTGGGGAAGCCTATTTAAAGTCTCTTTTTGTTCCTGTGACAGTGAGAGACAATGTGAGACAGTGTGAGACAGTGTGTGACAGTAGCAGTCTGTCATTTATACTCAATGAAGACAATGTCTATGAAATATAACCAGTAATCAGACTTTCTTTTCAGCAGGGAGAACATTCAAAAATATTATAATTTATTGTGTGTGTGTGTGTGTGTGTGTGTGTGTGTGTGTGTGTGTGTGTGTGTGTGTGTGTGTGTGTGTGTGTGTGTGTGTGTGTGTGTGTGTGTGTGTGTGTGTGTGTGTGTGTGTGTGTGTGTGTGTGTGTGTGTGTGTGTACGTGCGTGTGTGTTACCATTAGGTGTGTTACCGCGTGCATGTGTGTCCGGATTACCAGACGACTGCTCTACCTCTCGAGCCACTGTCACCCTCTATAATACCCTCTTCCCTCTCTTCCACTGTCGCCCTCTATAATACCCTCTCCCTCTCTTCCACTGTCGCCCTCTATAATACCCTCTCCCTCTCTTCCACTGTCACCCTCTATAACACCCTCTCCCTCTCTTCCCTCTCTTCCTCTGTCGCCCTCTATAATACCCTCTCCCTCTCTTCCCTCTCTTCCACTGTCGCCCTCTATAATACCCTCTCCCTCTCTTCCACTGTCACGCTCTATAATACCCTCTCCCTCTCTTCCTCTGTCGCCCTCTATAATACCCTCTCCCTCTCTTCCACTGTCACGCTCTATAATACCCTCTCCCTCTCTTCCACTGTCGCCCTCTATAATACCCTCTCCCTCTCTTCCTCTGTCGCCCTCTATAATACCCTCTCCCTCTCTTCCCTCTCTTCCTCTGTCGCCCTCTATAATACCCTCTCCCTCTCTTCCACTGTCGCCCTCTATAATACCCTCTCCCTCTCTTCCTCTGTCGCCCTCTATAATACCCTCTCCCTCTCTTCCTCTGTCGCCCTCTATAATACCCTCTCCCTCTCTTCCACTGTCACGCTCTATAATACCCTCTCCCTCTCTTCCACTGTCGCCCTCTATAATACCCTCTCCCTCTCTATCTCTGTCGCCCTCTATAATACCCTCTCCCTCTCTTCCCTCCCTTCCTCTGTCACCCTCTATAATACCCTCTCCCTCTCTTCCACTGTCACCCTCTATAATACCCTCTCCCTCTCTATCTCTGTCGCCCTCTATAATACCCTCTCCCTCTCTTCCCTCTCTTCCTCTCTCGCCCTCTATAATACCCTCTCCCTCTCTTCCTCTGTCACGCTCTATAATACCCTCTCCCTCTCTTCCACTGTCACCCTCTATAATACCCTCTCCCTCTCTTCCTCTGTCGCCCTCTATAATACCCTCTCCCTCTCTTCCCTCTCTTCCTCTCTCGCCCTCTATAATACCCTCTCCCTCTCTTCCTCTGTCGCCCTCTATAATACCCTCTCCCTCTCTTCCACCGTCGCGCTCTATAATACCCTCTCCCTCTCTTCCCTCTCTTCCTCTGTTACCCTCTATAATACCCTCTTCCTCTCTTCCTCTCTCGTCCTCTATAATACCCTCTCCCTCTCTTCCTCTGTCACCCTCTATAATACCCTCTTCCTCTCTTCCTCTCTCGTCCTCTATAATACCCTCTTCCTCTCTTCCTCTCTCGCCCTCTATAATACCCTCTTCCTCTCTTCCTCTCTCGCCCTCTATAATACCCTCTTCCTCTCTTCCTCTCTCGCCCTCTATAATACCCTCTTCCTCTCTTCCTCTCTCGCCCTCTATAATACCCTCTCCCTCTCTTCCTCTGTCACCCTCTATAATACCCTCTTCCTCTCTTCCTCTCTCGTCCTCTATAATACCCTCTTCCTCTCTTCCTCTCTCGCCCTCTATAATACCCTCTTCCTCTCTTCCTCTCTCGTCCTCTATAATACCCTCTTCCTCTCTTCCTCTCTCGCCCTCTATAATACCCTCTCCCTCTCTTCCTCTGTCGCCCTCTATAATACCCTCTCCCTCTCTCCCTCTGTCACCCTCTATAATACCCTCTCCCTCTCTTCCTCTCTTGCCCTCTATAATACCCTCTCCCTCTCTTCCCTCTCTTCCTCTGTCGCCCTCTATAATACCCTCTCCCTCTCTTCCCTCTCTTCCTCTCTCGCCCTCTATAATACCCTCTCCCTCTCTTCCTCTCTCGCCCTCTATAATACCCTCTCCCTCTCTTCCACCGTCGCCCTCTATAATACCCTCTCCCTCTCTTCCTCTGTCACCCTCTATAATACCCTCTCCCTCTCTTCCACCGTCGCCCTCTATAATACCCTCTCCCTCTCTTCCTCTGTCGCCCTCTATAATACCCTCTCCCTCTCTTCCACCGTCGCCCTCTATAATACCCTCTCCCTCTCTTCCTCTGTCGCCCTCTATAATACCCTCTCCCTCTCTTCCTCTGTCGCCCTCTATAATACCCTCTCCCTCTCTTCCTCTGTCGCCCTCTATAATACCCTCTCCCTCTCTTCCTCTGTCGCCCTCTATAATACCCTCTCCCTCCTCCCTCCCATCGCAGCGCTACATGTGCTTCGCTGACCCCCCGGAGGTCAAGCCCCCCGAGGATCTGCAGGACCTTGGTGTTCGCTTCCTGCAGCCGTTCGTCAACCTGCTGTCCAAGGCCACGTACTGGTGGATGAACACCTTCATCACCTCGGCTCACAGGAGACCCATCGACCTCAAGGTCATCGGCAAGCTGCCCATCGCCATGCGAGCCCTCACCAACTACCTGAAGCTGCGCAAGGCCTTCGAGGACCAGAAGGTGAGAGCTATACGTGTATATATATATAAAAAAAAAATGCCAATATCGAACATCCCTAATATAAATCAACATATAAGACACTCAAGCAATGATCAAATAAAAACATATAAATCAACATATAAGACACTCAATCAATGATCAAATAAAAACATATAAATCAACATATAAGACACTCAATCAATGATAAAATTAAAACATATAAATCAACATATAAGACACTCAATCAATGATCAAATAAAAACATATAAATCAACATATAAGACAATCAATGATCAAATTAAAACATATAAATCAACATATAACACAGTCAATCAATTATCAAATAAAAACATATAAATCAACATATAAGACACACAATCAATGATCAAATAAAAACATATAAATCAACATATAAGACAATCAATGATCAAATAAAAACATATAAATCAACATATAAGACACTCAATCAATGATAAAATACAAACATATAAATCAACATATAAGACAATCAATGATCAAATACAAACTTATAAATCAACATAAGACAATCAATGATCAAATAAAACATATAAATCAACATATAAGACACTCAATCAATGATCAAATAAAAACATATAAATCAACATAAGACAATCAATGATCAAATAAAACATATAAATCAACATATAAGACACTCAAATCAATGATCAAATAAAAACATATAAATCAACATATAAGACACTCAATCAATGATCAAATAAAAAAATATAAATCAACATATAAGACACTCAATCAATGATCAAATAAAAACATATAAATCAACATATAAGACACACAATCAATGATCAAATAAAAACATATAAATCAACATATAAGACAATCAATCAATGATCAAATAAAAACATATAAATCAACATATAAGACACTCAATCAATGATAAAATTAAAACATATAAATCAACATATAAGACACTCAATCAATGATCAAATAAAAACATATAAATCAACATATAAGACAATCAATGATCAAATTAAAACATATAAATCAAGATATAAGACAATCAATGATCAAATAAAAACATATAAATCAAGATATAAGACACTCAATCAATTATCAAATAAAAACATATAAATCAACATATAAGACACACAATCAATGATCAAATTAAAACATATAAATCAACATATAAGACACACAATCAATGATCAAATAAAAACATATAAATCAACATATAAGACAATCAATGATCAAATACAAACATATAAATCAACATATAAGACACTCAATCAATGATAAAATAAAAACATATAAATCAACATATAAGACAATCAATGATCAAATAAAAACATATAAATCAACATAAGACAATCAATGATCAAATAAAACATATACATCAACATATAAGACACTCAATCAATGATCAAATAAAAACATATAAATCAACATAAGACAATCAATGATCAAATAAAACATATAAATCAACATATAAGACACTCAAATCAATTATCAAATAAAAACATATAAATCAACATATAAGACAATCAATGATCAAATTAAAACATATAAATCAACATATAAGACAATCAATGATCAAATTAAAACATATAAATCAAGATATAAGACACTCAATCAATTATCAAATAAAAACATATAAATCAACATATAAGACACTCAATCAATGATCAAATTAAAACATATAAATCAACATATAAGACACACAATCAATGATCAAATAAAAACATATAAATCAACATATAAGACAATCAATGATCAAATACAAACATATAAATCAACATATAAGACACTCAATCAATGATAAAATAAAAACATATAAATCAACATATAAGACAATCAATGATCAAATAAAAACATATAAATCAACATAAGACAATCAATGATCAAATAAAACATATAAATCAACATATAAGACACTCAATCAATGATCAAATAAAAACATATAAATCAACATAAGACAATCAATGATCAAATAAAACATATAAATCAACATATAAGACACTCAAATCAATTATCAAATAAAAACATATAAATCAACATATAAGACAATCAATGATCAAATTAAAACATATAAATCAACATATAAGACAATCAATGATCAAATTAAAACATATAAATCAACATATAAGACACTCAATCAATTATCAAATAAAAACATATAAATCAACATATAAGACACACAATCAATGATCAAATTAAAACATATAAATCAACATATAAGACACACAATCAATGATCAAATAAAAACATATAAATCAACATATAAGACACTCAATCAATGATCAAATAAAAACATATAAATCAACATATAAGACACTCAATCAATGATCAAATAAAAAAATATAAATCAACATATAAGACACACAATCAATGATCAAATTAAAACATATAAATCAACATATGAGACACTCAATCAATGATCAAATAAAAACATATAAATCAACATATAAGACACTCAATCAATGATCAAATAAAAACATATAATCAACACATAAGACACTCAATCAATGATCAAATAAAAACATATAAATCAACATATAAGACACTCAATCAATGATCAAATAAAAACATATAAATCAACATATAAGACACTCAATCAATGATCAAATAAAAACATATAAATCAACATATAAGACACTCCATCAATGATCAAATAAAAAAATATAATTCAACATATGAGTGATTAAATAAATTCAGTTAGCAGCACAGTTCATTCAAGTGTTTGAGAAAGTGCATCTTGTGACATATTTCAGTTAATTATGTTGGAGAAGGGGGGAGGGGGGGGGTGTCATAGTCTGTTCATAAACCTGACCCCCTGTGGAGGAAAGCTGTGCAGCATCCTGCTCCTCCTCCCGCACCTCCTCCCAGACAGTGGGGGGGGGGGTCCTTGATGATGCTGGAAGCTCAGCGGGGTTGGTGGTATCTCATGCAGGGTATCTCCTGACTAGCTGATGTTGTTCTGACACACTGATATAATTGGACATTATGCTGTGAAAAAGGGGCTTCAAACTTGCAGGGATATTTCTTTCATTTTGTTCGTTTTTATCCTCGTTCCTTTTCGTCAGAAGCGGACTGACTGACTGACTGACTTGACGAATCCAGTCGCAGTGCGCAAGATAAGAGGTTATATATGTGGACGAAAAGATTGTCTCTCATCTCGGCTTGTTGCACAAATGTTATAAAATACTATACGTTTTCTAATTCACTGTCAGTGATTAATTATGTGCCAGTGTCTAGGCTGCTGTCAGTGATTAATTATGCGTCTAGGCTGCTGTCAGTGATTAATTATGTGTCTAGGCTGCTGTCAGTGATTAATTATGTGTCTAGGCTGCTGTCAGTGATTAATTATGCGTCTAGACTGCTGTCAGTGATTAATTATGCGTCTAGACTGCTGTCAGTGATTAATTATGCGTCTAGACATGCTGTCAGTGATTAATTATGCGTCTAGACATGCTGTCAGTGATTAATTATGTGTCTAGGCTGCTGTCAGTGATTAATTATGCGTCTAGGCTGCTGTCAGTGATTAATTATGCGTCTAGGCTGCTGTCAGTGATTAATTATGCGTCTAGACTGCTGTCAGTGATTAATTATGTGTCTAGACTGCTGTCAGTGATTAATTATGCGTCTAGGCTGCTGTCAGTGATTAATTATGCGTCTAGGCTGCTGTCAGTGATTAATTATGCGTCTAGACTGCTGTCAGTGATTAATTATGCGTCTGGGCTGCTGTCAGTGATTAATTATGCGTCTAGACTGCTGTCAGTGATTAATTATGCGTCTAGACTGCTGTCAGTGATTAATTATGTGTCTAGGCTGAAGGTCAATTATTTTGCGATGATGACCGAGTATAGCTATACATTATCCCGCTTATTACATGGCTAACTTACTAACAATATACCTAATTCATTTGACAAATCGCAGTTGTTCTGTGGCTCTGTCAGCCCAAATAAAGTGATTATTATTATCGCGGGCAGCCCGGCAGGTGTGTCTGATTGGCTGCACTGAAACAGTGTGTGTCAGTGCGGCTTGATTACTCCAGCTGCGAAAAACAATAATCACCGGTGGTTATCGAAAAATAATTCACCGCTGTCGGGGGCTATTGACCAATCAAGTTCAAGTTCAAGTTTCAAGTTTCAAGTTTCTTTATTAGTTGACATGCAAAGATACAGAATACCTTCACATGGAATGCTTTTTTCTGTTATGCTCCTATGAGGATCATAGGACGCTTGGATCATACACATACAGCTCATTACAGTAATATTCCACAATTATTACATTTTAGATAGTAATAATGGTACAGAGCCTTGAGACAAACATATGCATATTCACCACCGCAAACAGACTGGCAGCCGTCATAGGCAGCGCCATTTACGGAAGGAGGGGGGAGTGGGTTGGGGTTGTTACAGGGCTGTAGGGGGGGGGGGGGGGGGAGTGGGAGGGGGGGGGAAGGTGGGGGGGAGTGCACAAGCCAAGTCCTGGGTGGGGGAGGTCTCCCCCACACGAGGCAGCCGACAGTGCAGCGCCAATGCAGAGGAAGGGCGGGGGGGGGGGGGGGGGGGGGTGGGACTAGCATTCACAAGCAAGCATTTCGGCGAATGTGAAAACGCCATGTAATAAAAAGAGACATTTAATGAGTCACACCAGGTACAATGAGTGTAATTAGGACAGGCAGACAGGGCAATTAGTACCCACCAGGTAACGCTAGAGGTTTGCTCCCTGAGGAGAGCAAACCCCAAACGTTACACTACTACAACTACAACTACTACTACTACTAATAATATTACTAATTTAATATTTTATTATGATATAACAGAAGGGTGAATGTTTTGAAGAAACTCTTATCTATAGTAGCCATGCTCTTGTTATCTCATGACGTTCTTGTATCTTCTTGTTAGATATTCTGGTCTGAATTAACATGGATTCTCCATTTCCACAAGCAGATACAGTATTTTAGCCCAAAATACTGATGTTATTTCACCATAAAAGTGATTATATTCACCTACTTTCTTTAGGGGTTTGATTTGTAGATTGAAAAAATAAGCCTTTTGCTATTTATTTTTATTCTGTTCACAGTGTAAACGTGAATACAGTCTCCGTGTAAAACAGATACACAGATGTATTTATGTAAGGATTATGAATTGTTGGTGGTCAAGTCACGTATTCGAGCTGATTTGACTGATTTAACGGCCTCTATGTTTTTGTAATACTTTATTCCTCGACTCCCACCGTTCCCACGTGCGTCTGACGCACACTCTCCAGTCGCTGTGACTCAGTTCCGACATCACCGGGTCATGATGACTGAACTTCAGAGACGCTCAGATTATATAAACAAATAGTGTCCCATGGACTCCCCCGCACATGTGCACACACACACACACACACACACACACACACACACACACACACACACACACACACACACACACACACACACACACACACACACACACACACGCACTCTGAGCAGCATAGATGTTTGTTAGGGGGATTGGGTTTCTTATCCTTATCGTTAGGGCGTTAATACTGTAGTATACACAAGGTGCAGTATACACAAGGTGCAGTATACACAAGGTGCAGTATACACAAGGTGCAGTATACACAAGGTGCAGTACACACAAGGTAAAGTAAACAGTATACACAAGGTGCAGTATACACAAGGTGCAGTAGGTGCAGTATACACAAGGTGCAGTATACACAAGGTGCAGTACACACAAGGTGCAGAATACACAAGGTGCAGTATACACAAGGTGCAGTAGGTGCAGTATACACAAGGTGCAGTATACACAAGGTGCAGTACACACAAGGTGCAGAATACACAAGGTGCAGTATACACAAGGTGTAGTATACACAAGGTGCAGAATACACAAGGTGCAGTATACACAAGGTGCAGTAGGTGCAGTATACACAAGGTGCAGTATACACAAGGTGCAGTACACACAAGGTGCAGAATACACAAGGTGCAGTATACACAAGGTGTAGTATACACAAGGTGCAGAATACACAAGGTGCAGTATACACAAGGTGTAGTATACACAAGGTGCAGTATACACAAGGTGTAGTATACACAAGGTGCAGAATACACAAGGTGCAGTATACACAAGGTGCAGTATACACAAGGTGCAGTATACACAAGGTGCAGTATACACTAGGTGCAGTATACACAAGGTGTAGTATACACAAGGTGCAGAATACACAAGGTGCAGTATACACAAGGTGTAGTATACACAAGGTGCAGTATACACAAGGTGCAGTATACACAAGGTGCAGTATACACAAGGTGCAGTATACACAAGGTGCAGAATACACAAGGTGCAGTATACACAAGGTGCAGTATACACAAGGTGCAGTATACACAAGGTGCAGTATACACAAGGTGCAGTATACACAAGGTGTAGTATACACAAGGTGCAGAATACACAAGGTGCAGTATACACAAGGTGCAGAATACACAAGGTGCAGTATACACAAGGTGCAGTATACACAAGGTGCAGTATACACAAGGTGCAGTATACACAAGGTGCAGTATACACAAGGTGCAGTATACACAAGGTGCAGTACACACAAGGTAAAGTAAACAGTATACACAAGGTGCAGTATACACAAGGTGCAGTAGGTGCAGTATACACAAGGTGCAGTATACACAAGGTGCAGTACACACAAGGTGCAGAATACACAAGGTGCAGTATACACAAGGTGCAGTAGGTGCAGTATACACAAGGTGCAGTACACACAAGGTGCAGTATACACAAGGTGCAGTATACACAAGGTGCAGTATACACAAGGTGCAGTACACACAAGGTGCAGAATACACAAGGTGCAGTATACACAAGGTGTAGTATACACAAGGTGCAGAATACACAAGGTGCAGTATACACAAGGTGCAGTAGGTGCAGTATACACAAGGTGCAGTATACACAAGGTGCAGTATACACAAGGTGTAGTATACACAAGGTGCAGAATACACAAGGTGCAGTATACACAAGGTGTAGTATACACAAGGTGCAGTATACACAAGGTGTAGTATACACAAGGTGCAGAATACACAAGGTGCAGTATACACAAGGTGCAGTATTATACACAAGGTGCAGTATTATACACAAGGTGCAGTATTATACACAAGGTGTAGTATACACAAGGTGCAGTATACACAAGGTGCAGTATTATACACAAGGTGTAGTATACACAAGGTGCAGTATTATACACAAGGTGCAGTATTATACACAAGGTGTAGTATACACAAGGTGCAGTATACACAAGGTGCAGTATTATACACAAGGTGTAGTATACACAAGGTGCAGTATTATACACAAGGTGCAGTATTATACACAAGGTGTAGTATACACAAGGTGCAGTATTATACACAAGGTGCAGTACACACAAGGTAAAAGTAAACAGTATACACAAGGTACCCTAACTGACATGATATACGTCTCATACGTTGCAGTCCGTGCAGGTTTAGGTGGTTAAGAGTCAGACCATTCATCCATTAATGCTATTTCCAATTAATATGTTAATCTGGTTCTGCCTTGTAGCTGAACAAACGGTATTGCACACCACTTGCCTACCAGTGCTTCTGCTTTGGAAAATGTAATTATAAAATTAAATTAAATCAAATACACTTGACTCAGTAACAGTTCGTCACACTAATGGATTATATTTTGCATCCTGAATCACTGCTCCTGATCACTCCTCCTGAATCGATGAACTCTGACATTAATCCACGACTGAAATACGTCCTCCTCCTGATCTATCTCGGCCTCTGAACCCTCTGTTCTCGTGAAGGTATATGGTTCTGTCAACCCCTGCATCGAACGCTCGAGATCTATTCATGCGGTTTGCAGTTAAAATGCTAATTCTAATGATATGATCTATCCTATCTATCTATCTATCTATCTATCTATCTATCTATCTATCTATCTATCTATCTATCTATCTATCTATCTATCTATCTATCTATCTATCTATCTATCTATCTATCTATCTATCTATCTATCTATCTATCTATCTATCTATCTATCTATCTAGATAGATCTATCTATCTATCTATCTATCTATCTATCTATCTATCTATCTATCTATCTATCTATCTATCTATCTATCTATCTATCTATCTATCTCTCTCTCTCTCTCTCTCTCTCTCTCTCTCTCATCCATCCATCCATCCATCCATCCACCAGCACGTGTCTGGGTTCAGAAGTGAGGAGTCACTACTAGAGGTCGTTGTTTTCCAGCACTGAGAGGGAGTCACAGAGACTTGTCACCACTGTGTGTGTGTGTGTGTGTGTGAGTCTGTGTGTGTGTGTGTGTGTGTGTGTGTGTGTGTGTGTGTGTGTGTGTGTGTGTGTGTGTGTGTGTGTGTGTGTGTGTGTGTGTGTGTGTGTGTGTGTGTGTGTGTGTGTGTGTGTGTGTGTGTGTGTGTGTGTGTGTGTGTGTGTGTGTGTGTGTGTGTGTGTGTGTGTGTGTGTGTGTGTGTGTGTGTGTGTGTGTGTGTGTGTGTGTGTGTGTGTGTGTATGTGTGTGTGTGTCTGTGTCCGGTGTGAACACAGCTTTGTTTCCTTCCGGCAGGGGTCCCAGCTGAGAGCTGTAGAGGACAAAGGAAGGGGGGGGTGTGTGTGTGTGTGTGTGTGTGTGTGTGTGTGTGTGTGTGTGTGTGTGTGAGTGTGTGTGAGTGTGTGTGTGTGTGTGTGAGTGTGTGTGTGGGAGGGGGGGGCGTTGAGAAGAGAGGCTGAGGGCTGCAGGTCAATCCCATCACACTGTGAACGCAGAGACATCGATTCTTGACCCTGTGGGTCGAAGCGGCGGCTTCATGGGAAGTTAGTTCCACTGTGAGAGAGAGAGAGTTCCTCCTTCCCCTCCTTTGAACTCAAGGTAGAGTGTGCCGGAAATGTGTCTGTGTGTGTGCGTGTGCGTGTGTGCGTGTGTGCGTGTGTGTGTGTGTGTGCGTGCGTGTGATAATGATGGCGGTACGCGGTGCTTTGTGGAGGAGGAGTGGTGTGATCGAGGCTGGGTAAACACTCACATGGAGACAAGGCTGGATGACAGTCACGTCTCAGCCTTGACACGTACACACACACACACACACACACACACACACACACACACACACACACACACACACACACACACACACACACACACACACACACACACACACACACACACAGACACACACCACACACAGAGGATCCTCAGTAACAGTCCAGATGTTCCTCTGATCGTCACTATCTCGGGAATTGAGAATATTTTTGCACATTATAGGTGAATAACCAGCAGCACTTAGACTTTTGGGATTCATGTGAGAGTTTATTAACCTCTAAGACGTCATGTTAGGTAGTGTGAGAGTTTATTAACCTCTCTAAGACGTCATGTTAGGTAGTGTGAGAGTTTATTAACCTCTAAGACGACATGTTAGGTAGTGTGAGAGTTTATTAACCTCTCTAAGACGTCATGTTAGGTAGTGTGAGAGTTTATTAACCTCTCTAAGACGTCATGTTAGGTAGTGTGAGAGTTTATTAACCTCTCTAAGACGTCATGTTAGGTAGTGTGAGGGTTTATTAACCTCCCCCTCCTGACTACAAAGGAGTCTTTCCCCTGTCATTCTTGGGTCTATTTCCGGGTCTTGTAGCTGATAACCTAGATTGGGACCCACTCAGCCACATCTCTAACTATTACTGTATGTAATTGATCAATCTGGCTAATAAAATCGTATTAACCGGATCCATTTGACTGAGTGAGTTATGATTAGGATATGCGTTATCCACAACATATACCTCAGACGAAGAAAGATATAACTCAGTTTTACATTTTCAGAGGAACAATGTTTTGAAAACAGTAGCGGTTGAGTCGTTTCTCATGCTATAATTATCACGGTCACACTCCAAAGGGATTTTGGAAAACGACATTACAACTGCAACCACATGGCTTGTCCAAAAGAGTTATGTGGCTGTTCATATAGCGGGGGGGATAACCTGTCCCCTATGAGGGGTGGAAGTAACAAAAATGCATCAATGAACGTGTAACCGATTCAAATGCAATCAAATCAAATAGTCACTCGACGACTTAGCTAATTATTTAATCAATTCAGAACCAAACTGAATAAAAACGTCGTCAATAAAATGGAATAACAATTTTACAACCAATTTTATTTAAACGATGTCTTTGATTTGTTATTTCATTTTATCTATGACGTTTTATATTTAGTTTGGTTCTGAATGAATTAAATCATTTGCTAATTCATCGAGTGACTATTTGATTTGATTGCATTTTAATCGGTTACACAACACATTCATTTAATCGGTTACACATTCATTTATCAATCTCTGTTACGTCCACCCCTCACGGTCCTCTGGTGTGCGTCCCCCAGCATGTGCGTCAGTATAGTGCTGACTGAGTCACCTTTACGGTCGACAGAATCCTGCTTTCTCAGCATCAACCTTTATGGAGGATATCATTGGGGAGGAGGTACAATAGTACCAGTCACTCAGCCCCTCCCTGAAACGCCCCAGTAACCACCATCGTCCACGGCGCAGTATAGCAGCAGCCTCCAGAAGACACACATGGCCTCATTCTGTACGGCTGGGAACCAGTTCCTGATTTTATACCGTGGATACGCTTTATATTCCAAGCAATTACGTCCCTCCGTTCAGTCGGCGGGCTTCTGATGTGTGACCTACTTCCACCGTGGTTCAGTCTGACGGCACTGAGAGCCGGTGTCATAGTTTTCTTCTTTACACTAATGGAGCGACACAAAGTGTCCTTGATCCTCCTTAGATCATTATATGTGTGTATAATGACTTCGTTCTCAAGGCTGTAAACACAAACTGCCTATAAGGAATTGCTGTTTAAGTACCGCGTGTAGACAAACTGGTAATAGCAAACCACACTAATCAGCATCCAAATTAGCCTCAAGACGATTCACTTGTGTTGACTCAGCCGGCTTGTATTAGGAGGCCGGCTTATAATTGCTTAGCTCAAGAGCGCACCCGGCCATTAATAGAGACCCGGCTTGTATTTGAGACCCGGTTACAATTAGAGGAATTACGGTACCGTAAACTAAATTAACATAGAAGCAGAATAGAATGGAATAGAATTATCAAATTAAAATTAAAATCGGATATTTTTTTTAAATAGGAATAAAAATAGGAACGTCTCACACTACCTAGGATGGTAAAGCTATGCCTCCTAAAGTGTGTAAACGGAAGTACAGGAAGTACCGGCTACAGGCTTTCCGGTTTCGACAAAACAATTATAGAGACGTGTGAAGTGCACAATATTTCCTCATTTTTTAAGCCACTGCAACGGCTTTGCCTGAAGAATTTACTACATGACCGGGACGTTCTAGCTTGTTTGCCGACAGGATTCGGGAAAAGTTTGGTCCGTTCGGAGGCAGCTTCCAGGGGAAGTACATACACCGGAAATTCTACCCCACAGACACACTTTCGGCCGTAGTTCTTTACCAGGCTTTATCTCACGGAGGAGATACAACTGGGAACGAGGTTACACACAACCTAATAGGGCTGTCCCCGACTAAGGATTTGGATGGTCGACTATGATTGGCCAAAATTTGCCGTTATTCGACTATTGGTCGACTAAAAAAAAAATAGTATATTAATTTTTTTTTTAATCATTCCATTTGGGCTGTGGGGGTGCTTAATGTCTGAAGGAGTCGACTGAAGGCTTCTTGTCCTCTGTAAAAGCATACAATTGGTCCACTGATGGATACATCTTGATATTTGTCTAGTCTAGTGTGTTCATTAGATGGTGAAATCCTCTTTCAGTGCCTCTGTGCCTGTTTTCGTAGGCAGTTAGCCTCTGGTATGCGTTAGCCACGCTTCTAGGCCTCTTTTCTTTTGGAAAGAATGACACAAAAAAAATCTAAAAAAGATTTTTTTTTTTTTTTTTACTATTCGACTAAGAGGTTGGTTAGTCGACTACGGCCCCTAGTCGACTAATAGGGGTCAGCCCTACTACCTAACATGACGTCTTATCTTATCTTATCCTCTCTTATCTCTGTCCTCTCCTCCCCTCAGAGGCCCCAGGGCAGGGCTCCCCATGGCTCGACGTGGATCTGGCAGGCTCTGCGCAGGGCGTTCGGCAGGCCCCTCATCCTCAGCATCACCTTCCGCTTCCTGGCCGACCTGCTGGGCTTCGCCGGGCCGCTCTGCATCTCGGGGATCGTCCACCACATCAGCAAAGTCAACCGCACCGACCAGCCGCCGGTGAGGAGGACACGTTGGACATACTGACTGACTGAATACCAGTGTAACTGATGTGCATCTATACAGTAGAGCCGTTTCCCCCGAAGCCTGTTTTTGTGGGCTTCGAAATTCGTCAGGGTTTTTCGAACGGGCGTTCGAACCTTCGTTTTTAATTACAAAAAAATATATTTGAAAATATATATTTTTTTTTAAATGTTTTTTAATTGTTATTATTTTTATTTTTAAAATATCCTTAAACGAAATCCTCAATTTGAATAAAGTGATTAATCTGATTAAAAGAGTCTTATTTAAAAAAATTTTATCAACTTTTTTTAATGAATATAATAACTCACATAAGTACGAAAGTGATGGTGACGTCTTGATGGAGCGCCGAGCGCCAAGCGGATGCAGACAGGCTACATCATGCTGCATTTACAGTAGATTCACTTTTAAAAAGAATCTTAAATTGTTTTTAAATAGTTTTTAACACTGTAAAGTAAATTTTTGTTTTTGTTTTACACTAATGTAATTTTAGCTATCTTAATTGTTACAGTCGTTTCATTATGCATTATGTGTACTGACTTTTAATAATTTTGTTTTTGCAATAGTGATTGTTTTTGTATGTTTTTTTTTTGTGTGTGTGGACCCCAGGAAGACTAGCTGGTTGCTATCGCACCAGCTAATGGGGATCCCTAATAAAATAAAATAAAATCAAATTTATGATAAATGTTTTATTTACATTTTTATGACGAGTCATATACCATAATAGTATAATATTAGTGTAGCCTAATCTTTATCTGCAACTGTGAAGAAAAACCCCATTGGTTTAAAAAGAATGAATAGACACATAAAAAAAAATATATATATATATAAAATAAAATAAAAAGAAAAATAATTTATTAAAAGTAAAAAATTCGAAAGTTGATTTAGGATTCAAATGCCAACGTAATGAACGAAGGTCCGAACGTTCGAACGTTTGGGCTCAGCCCTAATCTACAGCGCTACGCTGGGCATACTGACTGACTGAATGCCAGTGTACCCTCGGGGTGTGTCCCTCTCGTGGGTTCCATTTAAAGCATGAATGTCGGGACATAGGTTTGAAACTCAATATGACACTTTAATGTACAACGGCTCCTTTTGTACATGATGTCGGTGGCAGGTGCAGACTACACTCTTGAGTAGCCTTCACTACAGTAGGCTGGACCCAAGAGCAGGAATGGGTTTAACATTCACAACGTCACACTGCTGACATGTACAAGGTCAAGAGGTCAGAGATCTGGCATAGGGATTCCTGAGGGGGGTGGGGTTACTTGTTGACAATGCTGTGCACTACCAATTATATACTTACTATTACACTGTACTACTATATACTACATCGGTATATCAAACACTACCAAATGATAATAATAACTGGACTTTTGAAGAAGTCTTTAATCATCATGCAGTGACACACACAGCGGCACACACAGCAACACACACATGCAACTTTTTCTTTGGGTCGCCAATGAAATCGAGTCTCTGCGCTTGACCCATCCCGTCCTCCAAACACTACTAATTATATACGTACTATTACACTATACTGGTTAAATAATACTACTATACCTCATAGGTATATCAAACACACATACTAGGAAACACTACAGAGTGGAGGTGGAGACACAAAGACAGAGACAGAAACACAAAGACAGAGACAGAAACACAAAGACAGAGACAAAGACAGAAACACAAAGACAGAGACAGAAACACAAAGACAAAGACAGAAACACAAAGACAAAGACAGAAACACAAAGACAAAGACAGAAACAAAGACAGAGACAGAAACACAAAGACAGAGACAGAAACACAAAGACAGAGACAGAAACACAAAGACAGAGACAGAAACACAAAGACAAAGACAGAAACACAAAGACAGAGACAGAAACACAAAGACAGAGACAAAGACAGAAACACAAAGACAAAGACAGAAACACAAAGACAAAGACAGAAACACAAAGACAAAGACAGAAACACAAAGACAGAGACAGAAACACAAAGACAAAGACAGAAACAAAGACAAAGACAAAGACATAAACACAAAGACAAAGACAGAAACACAAAGACAGAGACAGAAACACAAAGACAGAGACAGAAACACAAAGACAGAGACAGGAACACAAAGACAGAGACTAAGACAGAGACAGAAACACAAAGACAGAGACACAAAGACAGAGACAGAAACACAAAGACAGAGACAGAAACACAAAGACAGAAACACAAAGACAGAGACAAAGACAGAGACAGAAACATAAAGACAGAAACACAAAGACAGAGACAGAAACAGAAACACAAAGACAGAGACAGAAAGACAAAGACAGAGACAGAAACAGAAACACAAAGACAGAGACAGAAAGACAAAGACAGAAACAAAGACAGAAACACAAAGACAGAGACAGAAAGACAAAGACAGAAACACAAAGACAGAGACAGAAACACAAAGACAGACAGAAACACAAAGACAGAAACACAAAGACAGAGACAGAAACACAAAGACAAAGACAGAAACACAAAGACAGAAACACAAAGACAAAGACAGAAACACAAAGAGAAAGACAGAAACACAAAGACAGAGACAGAAACACAAAGACAAAGACAGAAAGACAGAGACAGAAAGACAGAGACAAAGACAGAAACACAAAGACAGAAACACAAAGACAAAGACAGAAACACAAAGAGAAAGACAGAAACACAAAGACAGAGACAGAAACACAAAGACAGAGACAGAAACACAAAGACAAAGACAGACAGACAGAAACACAAAGACAGAGACAGACAGACAGAAACACAAAGACAGAGACAGAAGCACAAAGATAAAGACAGAAACACAAAGATAAAGACAGAGACAGAAACACAAAGACAGAGACAGAGACAGAGAAATGCAACCATGGCCACCACGGGACATGTTGTGATTCCCACCTGGCTTTTAAAAGTTTGATGCAACGTTTATAACGTTTATAGAGCCGCCACCCCAGAGCACACCTGTCTGTTATGATCTAATCAATTATTTATACGGCTTCTCAGATTCCACCTGGAGCAGACTGTCTCACCTTCTGTAAGAATAGCTCCTCGATTTGAAAGTCACAGAGGGACGGGGTGGAATATCAAAGTTAATGTGCTATACAAATAAAGTTATTATTATTAATGTGGAAACAGTACACATACACTGTTAGATACACACCCACGAGTGATATCAAAGTTAATGTGGAAACAGTACACATACAGTACACTATTAGATATACACACACACGAGTGATATCAATCTTATGATAACCGCAGAACACACTGGCGTAAGGCAGGAATCGAGAGAATTGATCCGAACAGTCAAAATATGAATTCTGTGTCTGAGACAGAGAGAGACAGAGAGACAGGTAAGAGAGACAAAGAGAGAAGGAGAAACAGACAGAGAGAGAGACAGAGAGAGAGAGAGAGAAATTTAATCGACGGCTGATCAATAATTCATAGTACTAACAATAGAAGAATTGATCTGCTACAATTAATTTATATCCTAAGGATATCCATTTTTTTCATTCCCTAATACCCTGAACAATTATTAATTTTTTTACGTGTCAACTGAAAGAGTTCACACATCCTTCACATAATACATATCGATGTGGTCAAATACACTTGAATTAATTTGTTTTATTTTGTATGAAATACTGAAGCCTACGTTGAAAGCAAATCAATAGATAATTATTGGACACTATTTACCCATTTTTAACGATACGCTGGAGCTGTATTGATTGACAGTTTTGATTGATTGATTGATTGAACACTTTATTAACAGATTGCAGAATTGGTACAGTACAGTACAGCTCAATACACACAATTGTTAAGGGGATGCAGACCAGAGAAAGACTTTCGTCTTGTTTACATCAGGGTCCCTCATTTTCAATTCATCGTAACATTTATGACATACACGACATACAGTACTGTTACATCCAGACATTTCTGACATACAAGATATACAAATATACAGTACTGTTTAGGAGACAGAGTTTCTAAAAGAGAGTATATACATTTGAGGGGGAAGAAA
>NW_028169221.1:0-26247 GCF_963971535.1 Notolepis coatsorum | reverse complement strand
TGGCGGTTATAGACAATGAAAGCAGTAGGTAGGTTAAAATTGAGTATATGCAACAGATTTCAGAGTCGTACAGTGGGGCAACAGAGCCTAGGGTGTTGTAGGCAATGGAGTCCGAGTTAAGAGTTTATATGGTTGGGAGGGGGGGGGGGGGGGGGGGCTGTCAACGTGGCACACAGTTCAGAGAGATGACAGCTCGGGGGAAAGAAGCTGTTCCTGAGTCTGCTTTATTTGGAGTGGAGGTTCCTGTGTAGCGTCTCCCGGAGGGGAGGAGGGCAAACAGTCCCATGATTGGGATGAGAGGAGTCCTTGACAATGCTGCGTGGCTTCCTCCTCAGACACCGTTTTTGATGGATAGACTAATATAGAGGGAGCGATGTACCGGTGAGATGCATTGGGCGGTTTTCACCACCCTCTGCAGTGCGTTTTCCGGTCAGAGTTGGTGAGCATTGCTTTCTATGGTGCACCGGTAAAAGTTCACCAGAATCTGAGGAGGCTTTCCACAGTCTCTCCCCAGGAAGAAGAGGCGCTGGTGAGCCTTCTTGACCAGTGATGAGGTGTTGAGGTTCCAAGAGAGGTCCATGGAGATGTGGACTCCCAGGAATTTGAAGCTGGAGACACACTAGTGAGGATCCTGTAGTCTTTAGTATCCTTGTGTATTTGTGAGTAGTCTTTTTTTCCAACATTATAATTGTTGTATAATGCTCGACCTCCGTCCCGTTGATGTGGAGGTCCACGATGAGCTCCTTGGTTTTCTGAGGTGCTGGACCTTCTCCCTGTAGGCCAAGTAGTCTCACGACTCCGTATCGGGTCCTCTGATCTCGGGTCAGCAAATCCATGATAACGAAGTGACACGTCATTCCGCTCGTTGACCTTTGACCTCTGTACTCATACTACACCCCCCACAGGGCACAATCTGGTCCAGTAGTCATGATTTACATTTAGTCATTTAGCAGACGCTTTTATCCAAAGCGACGTACACGTTCTGTACGACTCAGCGTTTTCCATAAGCTCCAGTTTCACCCGTCCACACAAATACAATGTGTATTTTTTCAAAACCCAGTTTCTGAAAATGTTCACCCTGGCAGGAGTTTCTCAGTGACCTAAAACGCAGTCTGCGTTGTGGATGAAATGTCAAGCCACGTCGAAAAAGCTCTGTTTTAAAGAATTCCCTTGTACATGTGGACTAGGCCTGAGTGAGAGGGCTGTTTAATATGTAGTTGGCTGTACAGGCCAGCTAATCTTTAACGGATGGTTAATGTAACTGAGGGGTACAATTCCCTGACTGTATTACTAGATATGATACTTACTACCACTACCTTTGTACTTAATATTCGGCCACCCAGTACACGGCATAAATATATTATCATAAACACTCTCACGTAGATGAAACGGATCCAACACAAATGTACGAAGTCGAAGTATGCGTTTATTACTACACAGCAATGGTGTGTAGAGCAAGCACTTAATCACTTAATTACATTTATGAATTGAAATAGTATGCACTTTTATGGCAAAGAGTATTCGTCGGTATATCAATAGAGAATGTCCAATCTCTGTCGGTAGAATAATCCGGTATACAGGTCCACTCGCTCGTCGGCTCTGGGGCTCCTCGGGTGCAGCTTCACATGGGGTCAACCACCCTGGGTAAGCAGCCAGTTCTCTGCCCGAAACGATGGGGTACTGACTACGGTAGTATTCTCACCGCACGAAGCACTATATATTAACAGACTATTATTAGCTTAATAGACTACGTCCAACTCGACGATATAGTGCCAAATATGACTATTCAAATATTAATATACACGATGTCTCAATACCGATGGTAGGCGAACTTGGCCTTACTCCCACACGTGGCGTCGCGGGGAGGCTTTACGTCTGTGACTCTATTGGAGGGTAAGAAACTGGACTGAAAAGAAAGTCCTACTTTAGTAGCGCAGTATATATACGCACTATGAACAAATAGTCCCATTAGTGGTGCGGTAGCCAGATTCCTACGCGGAACTAGGACTTGTTCGTACATGTGGAGCGGTACGTTTGAACTGGGTCTGAGGGGTATGGCAGCCTGGCACCAAGGTCTCGACCAATAGTAGAATGGAGACTATTATGGGATGTTCAGTAGGCTAGAATGGATATTCAATGCATATTGTACAAGGAATATACAAGGGATATCAGGGAATATTAGAGAATATACAAATACAATTAAATATATATATATAAATAAATATATATATTCGGTTTAATCTGGCCCTTCACAACAGCCACCCCCTGATTGGTCCCAGACCTAATCAGTTAAACAGAGACAGATTAATCGCGTTGTCTATTTACACATAAGGGTTTGCTGTAGGGGTCAGTCAACTTCACAAAGTCATAGGGTTGTAGGGTCATGGTCATCATCGATTGTGTCTGGGAGTCGAGGCAGTTCTATGAGCCTCGCCACGGGACGGGTGTAAGTGCGACCCTGGACGAGCACTTCAGCTGCTCGGACCTTGCCGTCGGCACCGGTGATCACTTTGCTTACGCGGCCGGCCGGCCACATAGCTCTGGGCAGTGATTGATCAATAATCATGACGACTGTTCCTTCTGTCAAATTGTCTCTCTCCTTTACCCACTTCTGGCGGGTCTGTAGAGACGGTAGGTAGTGCAGTAGGAAACTGTTCCAAAACTTGTCGGCTAATACTTGGCTGTACCTCCACATTCGTCGGCCGTTCGCTTCTTCAGGCCGGTACATTGTCTGGGGTAATGCAGGATCTAGCCGCCCCATCAGGAGTGTGTTGGGGGCTCTGCGTAGGCGACCACCCACTCTGATGAGGGTATGAGCGTCGCTCTCGGGGGCCAGATGAATTAATCTGCTGTCGGATGGGACGGGCTTTCCTCCCTGTAGACAGGCCAATTCATCGGGGAACGAGTCTCTCTGGGCTCGCTGCAGTAGAAGCAATTCTGCTTCCTCGTAGTTAGCTGCTGACATATCAGCGGGGGACTTGCACTCCGGGTGGTACCGCAGGAATGTTCTTTGTTGTGCACTCTCTATGGACGTGCAATCGTCTATGTTAGGGTCGGTGGAGGCTACGGTGCTCAATCCACAGAACACAGACTTCTTATTTTCCACCTCCTCTGGACTTGCTTCCCTCGGGATAGGCATGGGCCACTGTCCTTCCGGGAGTCTTAGGAATGCGGGGCCGTCACTGTAGACATTGCGACGGGTGAGGTCATCCAGGGGCATCCCCCGGGTGATGACGTCAGCTGGGTTCTGTTTTGTATCAACGTCGCGCCACTCTGTTTCTCCGGTTAACTCTTCGGTTAAGTCTTGAATCTCGGTGACTCTGACTCCCACGAAGACTTTGTACTTGCATGAGTCCGATTTGATCCAGGCGAGTACCGTCGTGGAATCTGACCACAGGATTGTTCTAGACACCGGTATGGTGAGCTCACGTTGGATGAGCGTGGCTAGGTGCGCTCCGGCTAGGGCTGCGCAGAGCTCTAGACGTGGGATAGATTGTTGCTTGCGTGGGGCTATTCTCGAGCGGGCGAGGACAAATGCTGTGTAGATCTCTCCCCCCTTCTCTTGGGCCCGCAAGTAGGCTACTGATCCGTATGCGACCTCTGAGGCGTCACTGAAGACGTGTAAGTCCATTTTACATGTCTCTGGCCTCACCGTGGGT
This sequence comes from Notolepis coatsorum, assembly GCF_963971535.1. Lineage (NCBI taxonomy): Eukaryota > Metazoa > Chordata > Actinopteri > Aulopiformes > Paralepididae > Notolepis > Notolepis coatsorum. The sequence continues at coordinate 22,588 of NW_028169221.1, read as the reverse complement.
GGGAAGTAGCTTCGGCGCATATTAACGCCTGGGAGTGAGTGGAGCTCCATCTCCCACTCTCTCCAGGTGGATTCAAGGTGTGCGGGAATGGGGTCGTCCCAGCCCTGGTCCTTGTCCCACAATGCTCGTACAATCATTTTTGCCCTGGTGGTGTACGGTAGAATACATCCTAGCGGGTCATATTGTCGGGCGAGTGTTGTGTACACACTCCGTCTGGTGGTCGGCGCCGCCGCCGCCGGCCTTCCCTGCTTCGTAGTCAGGGGCTTGTGTCTGTAGTGAAGCGAATCTGTTTTGAATCGCCACACCAATCCCAGGGTCATCTCCTGGGCTTCTCCCGGGATTGTAGCCATCCAGGTCTCGCTGCTGGCTGCCTTGTCCTCGGAGGAGAGGCTGCGCAGTACTTGCGGATCGCTGCTGGCCCACTGCCTGAGATCAAAGCCGCCTTTGATCAATGAGGCGCGGAGTTTAATCAGGAGAGCCTCGGCTTCTTCTTGGGTTGAAAGGCTTTGTAGACAGTTGTCTACGTAGAAGCTGTTCTTTACGCTGTGTCGGACCTCTTCGTCCGCTGCTGGGTCCTCTGCTACATGTTTCTGTAGTGCAAATGTAGCACAGCAGGGGCTGCACGTCGTTCCGAAGGGGAGGACTTCCCATTGGTAGATGGCTGGGTGCTCATCTCCTGGCTTCTCTCTCCATAGGAACCGTAACAGGGGCTTGTCCGCCTCTACTAATCTCACCTGCAGGAACATTCCTTTAATGTCCCCGCTGATGGCCACCTTTTCCTGGCGGAAGCGGAGTAGAACGCCGAGTAGGGAGGGGCCGAGTGTGGGACCGGGCAGTAACTCTTTATTCAGATTTTGGGATCCGATCTGGTAGCTGCAGTTAAATACTATGCGGTCTTTACCGTTGTGATGGACCTTGTGGTGGGGCACGTACCACGATTCAGTGGTCTGGTCAGCCTCTTTAATGTCCATCTTTGTGACGTGTCCCGCTGTGATGAGCTTCTCAATCTCAGCGCGGTATACACTCTCTTGGGCGGGGTTCTTGGCTAAGCGCCGCTCCGTGTTCAGCAGGTACCGTTCTGTGGCGTCTGTCTTGGCGTGGAAAGTAGGCATTCCTTCTCGCCGCAGGAGTGGCGTGGCGTATCTCAACACGCCGTTGACCGGGACTCTCTTGGTCCCTGTCTCGAGGAGGTGAATGGCGTAAATGTCATCTTTAGAGCGAATGTCTTTCTTTCCGTTCTTAAAGGGCATTTGTTCCAAGGTCCATAGCCGCTCTACGTGTTGCAGTAGTGCGGTTTCTCCCTCTGTGACTCGGGAGTGGAGACATCTAGTGGCTGTACTTCGGTTGAGAGATTTGGCGAGCGGGCCTTGGAGAGTCCATCCCAAACGGGTCTCGACTGCTGCAGGACAGCCTCGGGGTCCGGTATGAACCCGGTCTATCGGGACAATGAGGTCTGCATGGTCGGAGCCTATCAACAGGGTCGGCATAGCATTGTCTATGAGCGGGATCGGTAACTTGCGCAGATGTGCATATTTCTCCATCAGCTTGGCGACGGGGTATGTGTACCGCGACAGTCCTATTTCTTGGCTGGTGAAAGCGTCTGTAATCTGGTACCGTCGCTCAGGCTGGCCGCTTGCTGCGATAGAGAATGAGACATTCTCGCCCTTTATCATCTTCAAATCTCGTCTTATTGTCCGAATTGTCATTTGGGTTTCGCTTCCCCGCAGCCCTAGCTGGGCCGCAGCGGAGGCGAGTAGCAGGGTCTTCTCTGACCCGTCATCGAGGACGGCGTAAGTGTCCAGGACTTTATTCTGGTAGCTTAGTGTCACACGCACTACTTTTAGGAGTACTCGGGCTCCACTGCTGCTGGCGGGATCGATGTACATGACGCTCGCTTTGCGGCTGGATGGTGCAGGTGAAGGGCGCCGTCTGTTACTGTCGTGAAGTATGTCCAGATGGGCTCCATCGCACTTGGTGCACCTTTTCTTTAAGCGGCATTCGGCTGCCATGTGTGAGCGCGCACAGCGAAAACAGCGCTTGTTGGACTTTATCCATTGACCTGCTTCCTCCGCGTTCAGCTTGGGGAAGGAGTCACATTGCGCTAGCCAGTGTTCTTTCTCACAGTAGGGGCACACTATCTTCCACTTCTCCGTTCTGGAGGGGGTACTGTGGCTCCTGCTGCTCGGTACTGACTCCGATTGGTGCATCACAGTCACCGATCTTCTTCCATCATTTAGTCGTCTGGTTCCTTCTCTGGAGCCAGGGGTGCTCCGTCCGAATGTATCTAGCCGTAGGCTGCTGACTTCTCTCGCCAGGAAGTCTGCTAGATCGAGGAGGTTCGGTTCGGGGCCATTCGGGTCTCTGTGGTCCCTCTGCCGCCTAAAGCGCTCCTGACGAGCGGGCGGCAGCTTCTCCAGAATCCTTTCCACATTTGAGTTGGCGTAAAGTTCATGCCTCCCCTTCTCTCTTTGCGCTTCCAACATCCCTACCAGGGACTGCACTCTGATGGACAGGTCGTCCAGTGCTCGATTGTCTATTGCTGGGGGTAAGCGGTCGATGTGTCGGATCTCCTGGATCACGTAATCCCATATGCGCCCATACCTCTGGTCCAATGCTACCAGCGCTGCTGTGTATGGGGTGGTGGAAGTCGCGTAGGCGAGCGCTATATTATGTGCGCGGGGTACCTTTAAGTGCTTCAGTAGGATGGCGTATTTGTGGCGTTCATCCAATACATCCACCAACATGGTCTCCAGACACATGCGGAGTTCTGTATACTGGGCCCGGTTCTCTTGGGTGAAGTCGGGTACCATAGGCGTGCCAATGTATGACGCTGACTGTGGATACATCGGCGAGCGTTGGGGAGAGGCCTCCTAGGCGAGTCTCCTCCCGCTCCTTGGTATGGGCTGGTACTGGCAGTGTACCATGGCCCGCTTGTCCAGGTGCTGTTCCTCGGTGCGGGTCGTGCGTCGTGCTCACCCGTGTATAGAGTCGGGGGTCTGTAGCGCAGCTCCGCGGGAGTATAGCCTGGGCTGTACCGGACCTCCTGGTCCGGTAGAGTACTGTGCTGTCTTCGGGCGTGGTTCTCCTCCTCTTCCTCTTCGTCTTCAGTTAGGTCATCCAGTGCTTGTAGTCTCTGGTTTAGCCTCTCCACAGGATATGCTGCTCCTTCCCGGTTGCTAGGTCTCGCTTGGACCGGTGGGGGGAGGTGGTCTGTGGGGGGTATAGACCTCGTCTGTTGGTCAAGTTCAGGGTTGTTTACTCGGCTAGGGGATGCCGCCCTGGAGGTGTGTCTAGACGAGTTCCTGGAGCCTCTGGCGGAGGGAGAGGGTGTTGTCCGTCTGATCAGCTGTTCTATTAGTTGCGACTGCTGTCTGTCGCGCGCTGCGTCCCGTTGAGCACCGGCTCGTTCTCGGGCCACATTCTCTTCCATCTGAATGCGTCTTATTTCTAGACGTATCTGCTCGTGTTCGCTTCGCTGCTGGATCTGCAGTCGGTCGCGTTCAGCAGCGGCGTTCAGGCTGATGAGGAAGGCCTGCTGTAGGGTCCTCTCTGCCTCGCTGGGAGAAGGCGGTTGTATAGGGGAGCCTTCCCTCGGGGTACTCCTTGCGGAGCCTTGGAGCTCTATCTCCACGGTGCTCTCCCCGTCTTCTTCCGTGCCGAGTTCTCTCTCGGTAGCGTTGTATTCCTCCCGGGACTCATTGGGGACTACTTCTTCAGTACTGGCGGGGTGTGAAGTCATGTCTGGTTCCCACTGGTCCCCACCGTGAACTTGGTCAGTTACATTAGAGCCCGTAGGGGCCTCTATGGTCGGGGTAGTCTGGGCGTTGGGGTTAGACATACTTTTACTTTCTAGTTTTACCGCGTTTACTGTTAGTAGAAGACTAGGTTGTTGACTGACAGCGTAAGCCTCTAAGTACTGAGGGAGCCGTCGTTCGCGCTGCGGGCGTTGGTTAGGAGGATCGTTTCGTGGAGTGTTCATCATAGGCCATTTCAATATTAATAACACTATATTAATATTACACTGATTACCCTCCGGCTCGAAGGACCAATGGTCACTGAGGGGTACAATTCCCTGACTGTATTACTAGATATGATACTTACTACCACTACCTTTGTACTTAATATTCGGCCACCCAGTACACGGCATAAATATATTATCATAAACACTCTCACGTAGATGAAACGGATCCAACACAAATGTACGAAGTCGAAGTATGCGTTTATTACTACACAGCAATGGTGTGTAGAGCAAGCACTTAATCACTTAATTACATTTATGAATTGAAATAGTATGCACTTTTATGGCAAAGAGTATTCGTCGGTATATCAATAGAGAATGTCCAATCTCTGATGGCGCAGGTGGTAAATATACGACCTGGAATAGTTAAGGAATAACAGCAATGATACTTTAATGATTATAAGACTGGATACACTAAGGGGGGTAATCCGGTCGCTTGTAAGCCGACAGGAGTAGGAGGGGGGGGGGGGGGTAGAATCCGGCTGCCTCGTCCGGCCAAGGGTATCCCAGGTGAACCCACTGTAGTGCCGTTCAATGCGCCGGCGATCCTTGGACCACAGATGAAAGCAGGTGGACTCTTTGTGGGCCGGCTCTCTCCGGTCCACGGGGGAGAGACGTGAAGCGACCTCGTCTTGCAGAGCGTCTCCTCACCTTGCGTCCTCTCCAGGGGGGGGGGTTCCAACACACGGCAGTGTCGGGGGTCTTTATCCATGGAATAATCAAAGTATACAAAGCATAATCCGTGCCTGGGAAGGCGGGCTGTCGTCGGTAGAATAATCCGGTATACAGGTCCACTCGCTCGTCGGCTCTGGGGCTCCTCGGGTGCAGCTTCACATGGGGTCAACCACCCTGGGTAAGCAGCCAGTTCTCTGCCCGAAATGATGGGGTACTGACTACGGTAGTATTCTCACCGCACGAAGCACTATATATTAACAGACTATTATTAGCTTAATAGACTACGTCCAACTCGACGATATAGTGCCAAATATGACTATTCAAATATTAATATACACGATGTCTCAATACCGATGGTAGGCGAACTTGGCCTTACTCCCACACGTGGCGTCGCGGGGAGGCTTTACGTCTGTGACTCTATTGGAGGGTAAGAAACTGGACTGAAAAGAAAGTCCTACTTTAGTAGCGCAGTATATATACGCACTATGAACAAATAGTCCCATTAGTGGTGCGGTAGCCAGATTCCTACGCGGAACTAGGACTTGTTCGTACATGTGGAGCGGTACGTTTGAACTGGGTCTGAGGGGTATGGCAGCCTGGCACCAAGGTCTCGACCAATAGTAGAATGGAGACTATTATGGGATGTTCAGTAGGCTAGAATGGATATTCAATGCATATTGTACAAGGAATATACAAGGGATATCAGGGAATATTAGAGAATATACAAATACAATTAAATATATATATATATAAATAAATATATATATTCGGTTTAATCTGGCCCTTCACAACAGTTAATGTTGCAATAGTGGTTGACCTGCACTGGAGTCGAGTGGTAAAGTCGTGCATGCACGTGACGTGCACACACTGAATCACACATAGTGTAAGGCCAGACATGGTCTTCCCCGGTACTGAGGAACTGACTTGCAGTTCTCAAATGGAGACACTAGATGGAGCCAGACACCACAGTAAACCTGCAACCGTAGGGGCAGAGAAACATGAGGTTTTTTCATGACTCTTGAGATCTTTACAGTGTATTCATCTTTATTACTAGTTGTAATATTCCACCACTTCAGAGACTCTACAGAACAAAGTTACTGTGTTACTTAGTTATTTCTTGCCACATATTATGATTTATTAAGGCTACGACAGCTGCGCTACTAATAGGAAATGTAGAAACTGACCGCTTGTATATCAAATTTGCCATTTTATTATTTGGCCTGTTTTGCTATAATAATAATAATGTGTTTTTGGCCTACCCTTTTATTCTTGGCTGTGAGGGAAGGATTGAAGCAGACAGATTTAATTTCCTCCAGCCGTTTAAGAAGATCAGCGCGGCCCGCCAAGTTCACAAGTTCCCCTCTCTCGTTCCCATCCCCCCCTCTCTCCCCCCTCTCTCTCCCCTTTCTACCACTCTTTATCCTCTCTCTCTCTCTCTCTCTCTCTCTCTCTCTCTCTCTCTCTCTCAGTCTCTCTCTGTCCCTGTCTCTCTCTGTCTCTATCTATCTCTCCTTCCTCTCTTCCCATTTCTACCACTCTGTCTCCCTTCCTCTGTCTGTCTCCCCCTCTCTCTCTCTCTCTCTCTCTCTCTCTCTCTCTCTCTCTCTCTATCTCTCTCTCTCTCTCTCTCTCTCTCTCTCTCTCTCTCTCTCAGTACTGAAATATATTACTGCTAAAGTACTTGTCTAGAAAGGTACTCGGGTAAAGAGAAAAAAATAAGTTACCATTTGGAAGGGATTTGAAATTATTGATGTGGACGTACTTTCTTTTAAAGGACCTCAATGTTGTGTTACTTAAAAAAAAAAGTAACCTCACAACAAGGAGTGTAATAGTATCTGTTATGCTTCACCTCCATATCTCTCTCTCTCTCTGTACCCTCTTTTCTCCTTGCCGACTCTCTCCCCCCATTTCCTGCTCCGTCCAACCCTTCCCTCCATCCTGCCTTCTTTTCTTCATCCTTGCTTCCTCTCACCCTCCACGACCTCCACCACCACCCCCCCCCCCCTCCCCCGAAAGACTGCGTTACCCACGAGGCCTCATTAAACCGCGGCAGCTGGACGGAGGAACTTAAAACACATCCTGATACGTCTCATTTCATCCTGCTTTAAAAGGAGCTTGTGTGTCTGTCTTTGTGTCCATATCTGAGGTGCAGTGGAACACGGCCCTCGTCCTGACATGGACTTTATAGGAGTTGCATGTTCCAACAGGAAATGTTTATGGGTTTTTATGCTGCGTAGAGAAAAGGTTTTCTCTTCACTTTATTTATTATTTATTCAACTAAGTGAGGCCCATTGAGAACACAAGATCCTTTTTTCCCAGGGAGCCCTGGCCAGGATAGCAGCAAGACAGCGTTGCAAACAACATACAACAAACGACAAACAAAAAAACATTAAAAACACATACAGCAAAGGAGCGGCTGGGTAGCGCAGTGGACTAAGCACTCGCCTACCACCGCAGAGACTCTGGGATCGAATCCAGCTGTCAGCGGTACCTCCGGCTTGGTCAGTCGTCCCTACTAACACAATTGGCAGTGTTAGCGGGTGGGAAGCCGGTGGGGTACGTGTCCTGGTCCTTGTAAACAGCAACTCCTACTGGTCGGTCGGGGTGCCTGCCCAAACATTTTTAAAAGAAAAAAAACACATACTGCAAAACATTCAGTAACAACTCACAGAAGCATAATGCCTAACATGACAGACAAGAGGAAATGGAATCTAGTTAAAGGAAGCAATTACAAATTCCAATTGAATCTGCCTTCAAACCATTCACTGCATTTTCGAACGTCCTAATCTTAATCAACTCATCTAGCTGAGCTGCAGATCTGCATCATCAGATCAGCAGGGGCAGCGGACATAAAGGCCTGTTTATCAAGTGCAGTGTGAACCTCAGGATCGGTACAGTAAGAGTCGTTTGAGCACAAACCATACTTACTAGAACACATTACACATTATACACATTACACATGACAGATTATACACTATACATTATACACATACACATACATTATACATATTATACATACACATAGCACATTATACACATACATATACACATTATACACATACACATTGCGCACTACATTATACACATTGTACATTACACATTATACACATTACATATACATGATGTACATTATACACATTATACACTACACATTATACACATTACACATGCACATTATACACATACAGTATACACATTATACACATTACACAGTATACACTACATTATACACATACACATTGCACACTACATTATACACATTATGTACATTACACATTACACATACATGATGTACATTATACACATTACACATACACATTATACATTATACACATTAGACATTACACATTAGAACATTAATACAAAAATAAATAACGTATAGCTGTTCTTGTCAGGGACACACCACAAGTAGGTTGTGGTCGTTAGCCGGTCATGGGTACCTGTTTGAGTACTCTGATTTCACAAGTAGACTACTCTGGATTGGTATTTGTCGGCAAATCCACGATAATGAAGCGATGCATCATTCCACTGACCTTTGTGCTCTGCTACACACCCCACGCGGGGGCACAATCGTGAGACAGAAATAGCCAGCATGCTACATGTAGCCAGTTAGCGGTGGTCTACTTAGCTTCCTTGCTTTGGTTAGAGGTTTGTGTTCTCTTCAACTGCTCTACTGTATCTCTCTCTCCCTGGCTAGTACCCTTCTTCTGTCATTCAGGTTGTGAGTGGTGAGGTTCCCACGTGTCTATGTGAGCAAGTTGTTTGTTAAAGGAACAGGCCAACATTTTGGGAAAATAGCTTACCGTCTTCTCCAGAGAGAGACAAGAAGATATATACCAGTTTTCTCTCTGTGTGTTCAGTAGAAAGCTATCTGGCTATCTAGCACAATGAATGTAAGCGGACATGGCTTCCAGAGGTGTTACTGTAGTTGGACAATGCCTCGGCTAACCGGCCATGTCCGCTTCCATTCATTGTGCTAAGCTAGGTTAACGTGCAGCCAGATAGCTTTCTACTGAACGCACAGAGCAAACACTGGTATCTATCTTCTTGTCTCTCTCTGGAGAACAAGATACTTTAAATCTTTCTGCGCCAAAAATGACTATACTCGTGTTTCGGCGTCAACGCTTGAGTGCCAAAAGCGAGTATACTCGTTTTTGGATCCATTGATATTTCCATTGATATTCCTTTGATCCCCGTTCTAGACACTCGTCCGGAGCTCCCTGGGTCTCCCTGGGTCTCCCTGGCACCGCTGCCTACGTTAAAATTGCAATGACGATCGAATCCTGCCAGGTGGCAGTATCACCTACCTCTTGAACTGGGATAGTTTAGTGTGGACACACTTTTATTTTTTTTTGTCTGCAAGAACTCCTCCCCCTCGCCTCAAACCTATTTCCTGTATACACGAGTATACACATATACACGAGTAATTGCGATGGCAATGGGATCAGTGGGGATTATTCTTTTTGGAGTACCTTCTGGCTAAGGTAAGGTCCATTCTATGTCTATTTTACCGAACCTGAAACATGGTTTTGTACCAATCAGTGTCGTATTTTACCGGACCTAAAACATGCTTCTGGTAACGATCGCAATTTTGAGTTAAAACGACCCCCCCCCTTGATGTTTTTTTGAAGACACATATCTACCTGGTATATACCTTTTGATTTGGAAGTATTTGGGGTTTCAGGCGAGCAACCCGAACAATCTGAGCATATTGTATATAACGTGTCATATCTTGCGATCTATGAAAAAAGACTGGATTCTTTTGGAAAGGGGCGATGCTTAGCGTGGAATAGCGCACGAACTACAGTATGTAGAAATAAACTGGTTAGTCAGTGATGGACTATGAACAATGCCTGTCAAATGAGCCATACTATTGTCTCCATAGCTATAATACAGAACACACGATGGGTTTGCAAACATCGCTAAAATGGTCAATAACGCTGGCGCCATTGAGTAAAGATGGGAAAAGACTGTGGCGGCCAATGAGTTAATGCCACACAACTATGGTTGGTGGTAGTTGTTTGCGGTACAGCACGTTAGTTAAGCACTGGGACATCAACATGAAACATCACAATGTCGGTCAGTGTTGGTTCAGTTCAGTTCAGTTAGGATGCTTGCCCGTCTGTGCAAGGGGGGGGGGGGGGCAGGGTAGGGTGACCAGGTCAAAATGGTTCAGTCGCAGGACAGCAGCACTGCTTTTGCGGGACAATGCGGGACACGTAGGGGGGGGGGAGTATTAATTTTTTTTTTATTGCTAATAAAAAATGTCGGTACACCTGTTGGAATTCGGAGTGAACTATAGGGTGACGTCACCCAGCTGTCCAAACATATAGGCGATTCGCGCTACGGCAGCAGTTCTCAGCAGAGTAGTAGAATTTCGCAGAACACCGGCTCGGACAGGTGACAGGCAGCGCGACTCGAGTGAGCTGCTCAGCAGCCTCGGCTGGAGATGCATCCTGCTGCAGGACCACAGCACCGACACTCTCAGGACCGTGACACTTTGCGGACCCACACTCTCCAGACCCTCGCTCCCATTGGCTGATTTGGGTCACGTGACCGTCCCACTCCAATTCAGCCATTGGGTGGGACGGTCACGTGACCCAAATCAGCCAATGGGAGCGAGGGTCTGGAGAGTGTGGGTCCGCAAAGTGTCGCGGCCCTGAATGTGTCGGTGCTGTGGTCCTGCAGATGGATACTATTGCTCGGCTGCGCAATGCATTGGTTTGTGACGTCGCCCGATTTTTTTATTTTAAATATAAGAGGGTATTGGAACGAGGCATTAAATTAACAACATTTAAAAAAAAATTTAATAATAATCTTTGAAAGATAAATTTTTTTTTTTTTTTTTTTTTTTTTTTTATTATCTTTGAATTGTAGGACATTGTTTTGTTGTTGCGGGACAAACGGCCCTAGGGCAGGGCGTCTAGTGTTCGGACTGCTGTGGGGAAAAAAACTGTTCTTGAAGCGTGTGTGTTTAGTTAGAATTGACCTGTAGCGACCTGAGGGCATGCGTTGGAATATGTGGTGTGCTGGGTGGGAGGGATTGTCGACTATTTTACCAGAGCGGGTGACTGTGCGTGAGGTGTAGATGGAGTCCAGAGAGGGGAGGGAGCAGCCAATTATTTTGGAGGCTGTCTTGGCGATGCGTTGAAGTTTGTGTTTGGTGTGTTTGTCAGTGGAACCGTACCAGACTGTGATGGATGAGGTGAGGATGCTTTGTATTATGGCGGTGTAGAATTGGACCAGCAGGCGTTTGTTGGACTCTGTACTTCCTCAGTTGCCTGAGGAAGTACAGGCGCTGCTGGGCCTTCTTGATGATGGCAGTGGTGTTAATGTCCCATTTGAGTTTATTGCTGATGTGGGTGCCGAGGAACTTGAATGATTCCGTTAGGGTTATGGGTTGTGGGGAGAAGACGATAAGCTAATTTCCCAAAATGTTGGCGTGTTCCTTTAAGGTTCCCTAAGTGGGTATGTATGTTTAGAGTGGCGGCCAGCTTTTGGGTGAATATAGTATAGTATCTCAAAAAAGGGGGGCCTTTTCAGAGTAGTGGTTAGTGGGGAGTGAAGTCCATGCTAGAGACGTAGTAACTAGTTAGTTTCTAACTAATGGACTACTAGATTTGGTTGCACCGTGATTACTTAGGGTGTGTTCTAAGTAGCTTGGATGTAAAGTCATTACTGAAATGAGTTATTACTAAATAATAGTATTATTTAAGAAAGTTACCTTGTCATTTTGTTTGGTTGTTTGTTTGACGTGTGTTTTAATTACTTCACTTATTTATTTATTAAAATTGTTTAGTTACTCTTCGAGAGACCCTTTTTGTCCTCTCACCAGGCCATCATTGTAAATAAGGGCCCTCATTCATCAACGTGTTCTACGCACAGATTTGTGCTTACCCTGTGCGTACGATCATTTCTAAGCAAAGAGTGGGATTCATCAATTTCAACTTGAACTTGACTTCGTGCTTATATTTACGCACAGCTCGGACCATGCGTACCTGGCGCCCAGTGGTAGAATATATTATTACAACAAGGAAATGAGCTTCTGTGCATAATAACACTGGATGTTCTGTATGAACCGTAATTCATTATAGTTCATTGTAAAATAGCAACAGTAGTGTAATTATGGTCAAAACCCTATAAATAGCATTTGGAATAATAGATCTTTCTCTCAGAATGAATGCATCATGGTTTATATAGCGTTATCGGAATATACGGGGTGTAGGCTACTGACTGACTGCGCTCCGCGTAGCTTGATTGATTGATTGATTGAAAAGTTTATTAACAGATTGCAGAATGGGTACAGTACAGTACAGCTCAGTACATACAATTGTTAATTGGGGATGCAGACCAGAGAAAGACTTTCGTCTCGTTTACATCAGGGTCCCCCATTTTCAATTCATCATAAATCATAAAGCTCAACTCGTTATTATTTTGCGCAGACCGCAGAAACACGGGAACGTTTTGATTATATTTAAAAGGCTTTACGTTAAACGAAACAAGTGGAATTTCGAAGCTGTAAGCAGAATACAAGTCATATGAATATAGTGTTCTTCCCCCTTTTTACTGTATAAGAAAGAATAGAAAACGCATTGCAATGACACCAGATAGTGGACAGACTATGTATATGATGGGATTCAAGTTCGCGTTTTTGTTGATCATAGGCATGCTGTCAGAGTATGATATCTTAATCAAACATTCTAGAACATTTGTCGTCACAGATCATGTCCTAATAGAACATAATGGCATGGATCGTGATATTGTGTGGACTGTTATTATTACTGTACAACAGCCTTGTGAGTCCCGCACACAAACATGATGGAATTCAAGTTCATGTATTGAAAGGCAGGCTACATCATACATGCAGTGAGATTCATTGTTCTTGTATATGCTCTCGTATTATTGTTTATATAGGCTATACCCAATACTGACATCAAAATAGATTGTAGTATGCCTCTAGAAATCATATGCAGCAGGTAGAAAATTGACGGGAGATCCATCGCGATTTGGAATAAAATTGAGGAGAACTTTAATCCCTGGGTATTAATCAAACAACACGGGAAAAGGCAGTCATATTCCAGCGCGGTATTTATTAGTGTTTGCGCTGCCCAGGCAGCAATGGTTAATAGATATCATATCCGACATCACCGTAAGTGTACACGTCTGTCAGCCTGTCTCATGACACGCTTCCCTCGGCTTAGTCCATTTTTCCACATTTCATGGGTGTATTCCATTACCGTATATGGTTAATCGGGGCGTTTCTGGTATGCAAATACGTGAAAGTGTGCACGAGCCTCGGCGCAGAGCCAAGGTGGGATTCATGATGACAGGTGTGCGTAGAGCCTGCGTACGCACGTGTGATGAATCCCGACTTCCCTGTGCGTACACTGGTTCTACATTCCGTGCTTACGTGTGGAAATAGAACATGTTCTACGCACACATTGATGAATGAGGGCCAAGGAGTCCAGGGATGTCTTAACTCAATCAGCGCCAGACCCAAGGATAGTCGGGTTTACATCGCTATTTCTTTTATTCGATATTTCTATTCATTACAGGCACACGGACATCGGGGTTAACATGGGGAATCATCCTGAGATCGCCAAAGTGCAATACCGGCTGCATTCTACCAGGTGGCAGTATCGAGCACCCTTTGAAACCTTATATCTTGGCCTGTGTTACGTTCAAATGTCTCCGGGCGCAGTTTTCTTTGTCAGGCGAGTCGAGCGGCTATCCCGATTGAGAAGCGTCAAATGCCCCCGATGCATGATGTGTGGTGGATTATGTTGGCGACACGATGGACACCAATACTGGGACTCGCGGTCAGACAATTGGAATATTCTTTTTGGGGTACCTCCTAGTGAAGGTAAGGACTATATGACATCAAGCCTGCTTTGATCCAACCATGATTTAACCTCGATCACAACGTGTGTGTGTATAACGTTACTCCACAATGTATGCCGTTGGTGACGATCAAAGCATCAACCCCCCCCCCCCCCTTTCATGCATTCATGATGAAACATAATACCTATTATATACATTTGATTTGGAAATAGCAGCGTGTCCAGGTGAGAAACGCCAACGCTTTTAGTGAAATTCACGTATTGCTGCATATCGTCGTTTTCTGGGATTAGACAGGATCACTCTAAAACTATACTTATATTCACCACGGTATAACACGCGAACGTATGGATGACATTTTTTTATTTTTCACACATCGAACGATAGATAGTTGATAGTCAAATGGGCAATAGTATTGTATCCATAGCTATAATATAGAATATAGACATAGCCCTGCAAACACCACCACTTATTCCGATCTCTCTTAGAGCGTTGGCTTGGTAGGAACAAACGATGCTCAAGTCCGTGGCGTCCAAAGAGTTAAAGGAGTCCAGGGATGTGGCCGAGCTGATCTCAGCCGGGAGAGGATTCCAGAGGGTGGGGGGGGGCATGGAGGGATGTGTACAGTACAGTATGTAAGGACGAGGATCTTATATGAGGTATGGGACTTGGCTGGGAGAAGGAGAGAGAAACTGCTGAGAGAAAGAAACTACTGAGCGAAAGAGAGGGAATGCCCCCCCCCCCCCCCTCCTCCCGATATTTATGTATTCATTTGTTTTATTTGTTTGTTTGCTTTTGACTCTTCTTCCAACCTCTGCCGAGCCCATGCCACCATCGCAGTTGGCTCACACTGACATGATGTCTAATGTACAACAGAGCAGAATTGACAATGACATCAGAGACCCACATCTGTGGAGCAAATCAATAGCGACATCTGTAATGTGAATCACCTTTACCAATGTGGTCTTGACAAGACCAGATATAGTCCAGTCGTAGCCAATACTCTGTTGTAAATTTATATAATCAGTGTCAAGTCTTCAGTGGTACCGAGTAAAGTCCACGGGGTGCTATTTATCAAAGAGTTTCTGATTGGAAACGCAGATGTTGAGATCAGTAATGTCTTGCGAGTCATAAGGAATTAATTTACGGGTCGGCCCGGCGATTAGAGAGAGAGAGAGAGAGAGAGAGACGCGTCTTGGAAACCGGAAGGTCGCAAGTTTGACTCGCGAAGCCGACGACGTGTCGATCCCTGTCGAGACGTCACTGAGCGAGACACCGAACCCCCTCCCTGCTCCAGGTGCACCCTCTGACCTCTGACCCTGTGCTCTGAACCCCCCCCCTGCTCCAGGTGCACCGTCTGACCTCTGACCCTGTGCTCTGAACCCCCTCCCTGCTCCAGGTGCACCCTCTGACCTCTGACCCTGTGCTCTGAACCCCCTCCCTGCTCCAGGTGCACCGTCTGACCTCTGACCCTGTGCTCTGAACCCCCTCCCTGCTCCAGGTGCACCGTCTGACCTCTGACCCTGTGCTCTGAACGCCCTCCCTGCTCCAGGTGCACCGTCTGACCTCTGACCCTGTGCTCTGAACGCCCTCCCTGCTCCAGGTGCACCGTCTGACCTCTGACCCTGTGCTCTGAACCCCCTCCCTGCTCCAGGTGCACCGTCTGACCTCTGACCCTGTGCTCTGAACCCCCTCCCTGCTCCAGGTGCACCGTCTGACCTCTGACCCTGTGCTCTGAACCCCCTCCCTGCTCCAGGTGCACCGTCTGACCTCTGACCCTGTCCTCTGAACCCTCCGCTGAAAGGCCTACAGTACA
Source organism: Notolepis coatsorum (assembly GCF_963971535.1). Taxonomy (NCBI): domain Eukaryota; kingdom Metazoa; phylum Chordata; class Actinopteri; order Aulopiformes; family Paralepididae; genus Notolepis; species Notolepis coatsorum. Next base: position 7,241 of record NW_028169221.1, on the reverse strand, counting down.
TGTACAGTATATGTTCGGACATTCTTACTCAACTAATAGGTACCATAGGACTTTGATGATTTAATTGACAGATCTGTATGATTGTGTTTCTCAGAATCAATCATGCAGAAACATGTCTGTGTTTTTGTATATATATTTTTTTATATATTTCTTTTTTGGGGCTTTTTTCAGCTTTATTGCAGACAGGACAGCGGTTCCCAAACTTTTTTGGCCGTGCACCCCCTGTCACCTCCCGACCTAGCTGACGCACCCCCCAATGGGTTTCTGTTAGAAAAAATTGTTGCTGGTCTCCGTGCACAGATTTAATATTTTATTTTATCTCTTCCCATGGCGACTATGGATAGGGAATTTCTTTATTTAATTAAAATGTTCACGACAACATGGATGCATGTACTCTGCCAGCATGTTTAATATCCATAATACTAAAGGTTTGACTAAGATTTTTATGAAATTTTATTGTAAAAACCTAGAGGGCGCTCGCGCACCACAGTTTGGGAACCACTAGAGCAGGGGTGTCAAACTCATTTTCACAGAGGGCCACATCAGCATTATGGTATTAGGGCCAAATACCGTATAAATGTTAATGTAATGTAAAATAAATGTAGCTACTCATTTACATATTGTTAAACATGTTGTTTCTGTATTTATTACTTATTCAAGTTATACATATTGCATATGCATTTGCATAGATGTAAAAATATATGTTAGCTTATGTTATTTTAACAAATATTTTTTGTTTATCAGAACCCCATATTACTCCATTAATCAATGATCAAACCATTCAAGTAAATAACAAAGAAGAAGATCATCAAATACAAGCTATGACATTAAGTTTGTTCAAAACCTTTTTGTCACAGTCAAGAGGGGCAGAACTAACAACTGAGCTGCAAAGAACACGTGGGACAGATGTAGCAGATGTTACAAAAACAAATGGCTGCACACAACCTTGCAGAGGCCATACATCCAACTAATGGAAGATAGTTTAATTAACTTTAATTAACAGATTGCAGAATGGGTACAGTACAGCTCAATACACACAATTGTTAAGGGGATGCAGACCAGAGAAAGACTTTCGACTTGTTTACATCAGGGTCCACCATTTTCAATTCGTAATGTCTGCATGAACACACAACTGTAACTGTACTCAAAAATAACAAAATAAAGGTTGTCTCAGTTCACAACTATATTGGTCAAGTTTTGGGTGGGACTTGTTTGCGTCCCTACAGCTTCTTATTCAATTGAGCGAGATGCTCGGTTATGTCACACAGCCAGTTTGCATCTGACAGTTCAGACAATATTTCTTCAACCCTTTGTTACCTATTCCGCCTGGATCTTTTTTGTATTTTGGGCTGTAAAATTGTCAAAGAATGTCTGAGGAGTAAGTGCTTTTGGCTTTTTTCCTTTGTTACTTCATCAATACCTCAGATGTTCAACATACATGTATGTGTAAGAATGTGTAATAACTAAGGCTGTCAAAGTTAAAGCTTTATTAACGCATTAACCCACAATTTTTCTTTTTTTTTATCAATTCTTTTTTATTATTAATTACATGAAACAAGACAACACATTAACCACAATCACAATACACAGAACTTCACAGGAAAATAACAAAAACAATAATAATACAGAAATAACAATTTATAAATTATAAAGACAAAAAGAAAAGAAAATAGAGTTCAACCTTTTTAAATTTTAAATTTCAAAATGTCAAGGTTTCAAGGGGGGCTATCTAATAAATTACCAAATAGTGAAGAAATAGCTAAATAGCTGCCCCCCAATAAAATCCCCAGTTAAATTCAAGACATAACAAAAGACAAGACAGACAAGACATTTCCTCCTCCCCCTCCCATGAGACCGCCGGACTCCCCCGAACAAGCACCCCAACCCCGCTCAGCCGCACACGGCGGTCCTAACGCCGCTATTTTTTAACACAAGATTAATGTTTAAAAAAAAAGAAAAAAAGTCCAGAGCTCTTGGGGGGCCACATCAAATGACGTGGCGGGCCACATTTGGCCCGCGGGCCATGAGTTTGACACCTATGCACTAGAGGAAATCAGGAGATGGGGGAAGACATGCAACACAAGTCCTGGGCCGGACTCGAACCCAGGACAATTGCGATGACGCTGCGAGCACAGCTGCGTGGTGCGCCACCGTGGAGCCCCCCGCATCTCCGTGTTTCTGCACGATTGACGATGTGCGACAATGTGTAATTTTTTTATGAATTAAAAGCGACCACCGACGCTTCAACACGCCACACGCACTCCGCCTCTATAGCCTCAAATGGTCTCATGTGACGAGTCGTCAAAAGACAAAACTCCATTGGCCTCCTATAGAGTCATGTAAAGCTACTCATTAATATATAAAGAAACATGCAAAGATTTAATTCAAACGTACAGTATATACTTGTTTTGAGACTGAGATGTATAGAAATGCATGCATACTCATGCAGCTTTCATACAACTTACACAACAACACATTAACATGACAAACATCGGCAGCGGCACTCCTCATGAACTCCTGTTTTGTCTTAAGATAATGTGTCTCGTGACCAGTGTTGTAGTCGAGTCACTAAATCTCGAGTCTGAGTCGAGTCTCGAGTCCCGAGTGTTCTAGTCCGAGTCACCAAAGAAGAGCCCGAGTCCGAGTCGAGTCCCCATTACCCTAGTCAGAGTCCGAGTCCAAGTCATCAAGGTTGAGTCACCTCCACTCGGGCAGTCAAAGAGCTGACATACAAATAAAAAAGGTCTACATGTCACTTGAATTTCCCCCGTGAGTGATCAATAAAAGTTATCCTTATCCTTATCCTTACATTAACACATCCAGCGCCAGAAAACGCTGTCCAGCGTTATTGCCCGCCATGCGTTGTCTGCCAAGATCGCTGTACAGCGTTTTTGAGATCAATATTTCATTTTTTCGCCATGGCATTCATAATTCATCCACCCAACCCCCGATGCCCTAGCGGGACCCTAGATTTGACTGCAACGGCTCAATACCGCCGCCTGGTGGATGGTCGGGCGAGTTACACTCTCGCAAAAACCGGAAGTGCCATCGGTGCATCGAGGAAATCCATCCGGCAGTCAAATGTTTCAAATGTTTATTTACTTTGTGAAACAATAGCCAAACAAATTCACTAGCCATCAATATCTTATGCCAAATGATTAGGGCCTATTACAAAAAAACTATAATAAAAAAACTGTATTTATCAATTAACAAGTCCGAGTCCTCGTCTGCACCTTCCGAGTCCGAATGCAGTCAATGGTCGAGTCCAAGTCTGAGTCATCAGTGCCCAAGTCGAGTCACGAGTCCTGAAAATCAGTCCAGGACTTGAGTAGCTACTACAACAAGATACAAGATACTTTAATGCCACACAACGATGGTTGGTGGTAATTGTTTGCGGTACAGATTGTTAAGCACTGGTTACATCAACATGAAACATCAGACATCAAACATCAAACGCCCCCCCTCCCACCTCCCAATCCCCACAATAAATACATATATACATAAATACATACAGGACAGTCACGGTAACAGTGTCAGTCAGTGACAGATGCTTGCCCGTCTGTGCAAAGGGGGGCGGGCCAGGGTGTTCAGTGTTCGGACTACTGTGGGGAAAAAACTGTTTGTGAAGCGTGTGTGTCTGGTTAGAATGGACCTGTAGCGACCTGAGGGCATGTGCTGGAATAAATGGTGTGCTGGGTGAGAGGGATCGTTGACTATTTTACCAGAGCGGGTGACTGTGCGTGAGGTGTAGATGGAGTCCAGAGAGGGGAGGGGGCAGCCAATTATTTTGGAGGCTGTCTTGGTGATGCGTTGGAGTTTGTGTTTGGTGTGTTTATCAGTGGAACCGTACCAGACTGTGATGGAGGAGGTGAGGATGCTTATGACAGTGAAATAAGAGGGCAAGTGAGGTCCAATACCGCTTCTCGTTCACCAAGAACAGCACAATGTCGACATGACATTATAAAATATACTACACAGAATAGTACTTTAAAAGCTGTAAATGTAGGGCCTCATGTACAGTATGTGGCAGTGTAGCTCTTACAGCATTCTGCTCCACTAATAGTATAGGCTTGTATGATTATAAATAATAGAAGCTTACAGCTGTGCAGTAAATCTATCCATACTTTATCTCTCCCTACCCCTACATGCTGTGGGATGGAAACCTTGCACTAGATTTGAGTGTTTTTTTGGCTTGTGGTGTTTTATAGGGAATGCTCCATCATTAGGCTACTATGGGCAAACATTTGTAGGAAATCTACCAACGCTAAATACGTTCAAATCACCAGTTGTAGTCTATATAGCCTGCATTAATTAGCCCCTTGAAGTACTTTTCAGGAGAGATTATCCATGGCCTCGCTCGCACGACTGCTCCTTGTCAGTTATGATGACATTGAATCCTTGAGTTGTGCTAATTACCGCTCAATGGAATGATGGAGATGAAAGATTTACAATTCTTATTGCAATTCCTGTCGCTGTTTTTCCATAATTTCATTGAGCTGTAATTGACACAACACAAGGACACATTCAGTGTCCCCCGATGACATCACTGGAGGACATACTCAAGCTCATTAAAGGAATACTTCACCAAAAAAAGTATCATTTGCATATCACCCTGTGATGCCTTGTATTCATTATTTTCTTTTTCTTCCCCCATGTCTCCACGGTGGACATAGAATCCAAAAACAACTGCAAAACGATATCAAAACATCCATTTACTAAAACCTTGCCACCTTAAAAACGACAACATTTTTGGTTATGTGCTGCCTTTAAATGTAACCAAATCTCCAATCACTTCAATGCATCAAGTTTTTTTTTACAGTTTTTTGGATTCTCCGTTCACCATGGAGACATGTAAGAAAGAAAAGAAATCTTCATGAATGCAAGGCATCACAGGGGTCTCTCTCTCAGTAACTACAGTATCAAAGTAAAAGCATTGTGTGCACAACTGTTTAGAGTTTGGGGATATGTGTGTGAGGTTATGTGCAAAATATACTTTAAATACAGCTCACTGATATGTGACAAAAAAGATATACACCGTATCATCTTACACATCTTACCTGTGCAACTGTAAAGGTTAAAATAATGTTCGTATAAAATATTAGTGCTGTCAGGCGATTACATTTTTTTATCTAATTAATTACAGGATTTTTAATTAATCACATTTTAATCGCATTACCATTTTATGCCTGATATTCTATATTCTATACTCATATTTCAAATTGCATGTGTCCAGATGGCAGAATTCAGTACTGTATCTACAAAACCTTCTGTTTAATCATCTTCCATCTATTAATTTGCTTAGATTTTTCAGGTCTGGTCAATTTGAGCATGGTGTTATCCACAGTCAAAGATTTCTTAATTTTTTAATTTATCCTTTATTTATCCAGGAATGTCCCATTGAGATACAAGATCTCTTCTTCCAGGGAGTCCTGACCAACACGGCACACAACAAGTTTCAACATAAAACAGGGCAAGATAAAAAAAAATGTATTGATATTCTCATTTGGTTCATTACAATTGACTCAAAATACAATTTTCATTCAATCAATCACCGCGCAGATTGATTGATTGAATGAAAATGTTATTAACAGATTGCAGAATGGGTACAATACAGTACGGCTCAATACACACAATTGTTAAGGGGATGTAGAACAGAGAAAGGCTTTCGTCTTGTTTACATCAGGGTCCCCCATTTTCAATTCATAATGAATTGTAAATAAGGGTGCACCTTGCACCTTGCACCGTGCAATCCATTCTTCGTGGATCTAGCCCACAGTATTTCTGACACTGGGAATACATTCCCTGAGATTCATAGATGTCCCTAGAATCAGATACCAAGAACATGCAAATGGACCATATTAAAAAAAAGTCTGTAAATGTGTATTCTACATTCTTATGGAATGAATGAGATACAAAAAAAATTATACAAATTCTTATTTTATTTTTTTAAATAAAAACTTTTTTTTGTTGTAATTAATTTTGAGTTAATTTTCATAACGTGATAATTTGCTGTGTAATTAATTTATCTAATTAACGTGATAAACTGACAGCCCTAGTTTTTATGTGTCCATGTTATGTCCATGTGATGTGTTGTGATGTCATGTGTCTTTACGATGTCTGTATGATGCATGTCTGAACACTTCGTCCCCCCCCCCTACAAGGACCACAATGGAAATAAGCTCTGAGCTTTTTTGTGTCCATCCTTGGCAGTATTCCAGACTGTGCTTCTGTCGCATGTTATTTATATATTGTCAAAATAAAGTCAAAGTCATCATCAGACCTTCTGACAACGGCTCCACGTTCAAGTTAGTGGTGTCTTGACACGGCGAGATATACTGTTGCTGCATGAAGTGGAGGAATATCGTTCTGGCAGTAAATCAAACGCACTCTTTACTTATCATATTAAACCCCCGCAGCTTTGGCCGCGTCCGCATGCTATGTAGGAGTACAGCTTCAGTACTTTGTCTTGTACAGTAAATCTACCGTATCAACGCCACATTACCTACATCTACGCCGTCTCAACCTGACGTAGATGTGTACAGCATTTCAAAAAAAATTTAACCCTGATGCTAGTAAATCTCTCAGCGTTTTTTATACTTGGCATGATACGTGGCAGCATAGGCATGTGTGTACATCTGTGCAGTTAAACGTCTACAGCTACACGTCAGTGCTTCTTTATTCCCATCCCCACTGTTGTTGGGCCGAAAGCCTCGTATCGTAAAGATGTGTTTTGTGGGTTTTTACTTGGAACTTGAAGGATTTAGAAATATCGTTCCTCTACGTCGTGAGTGAGTTTCGGGAATCTAGGTAACCGGCCAAACATTTATGAATAAATAATATCATTTGGATCACATGGCTCTTGTTCTTGTTGTTCTTGTTGTTGATCACGTGTCGGTTCAGGTAAACAATCCATAAGTATCTGAAATGGATATTTGAACACAGGCCTGACCTGAGTCCTGTTCTGCATCAGTCTCGCTGGGAGGTTCCTTATAGTATTCTCTCTGAATAATAATAATAATAATAATAATAACAATACATTTGATTCAGGTGTGCTTTTCAAGACACACAAAAGACACAGATAGAAAAGGAAACAAGCGGAATCAAAACAATGGGTGAGAAAGGGGCCTATTGTGAAACAGAGGAAAACCAGTACCAGTGATTAAAAGCAGATTTGAAGAGGTGTGTTTCGATTGAAGGAGGAGAGTGAATTGACCTATCTCGAGCCCGTCCTCTTTTCTTGA